>NC_056729.1:328951855-329061855 GCF_019279795.1 Protopterus annectens | reverse complement strand
CGAGGTTCATTTGTTTTATCTTTTAGCTAATCTGCCCATAGATCTTCAGTTTTACATGGGAATGCATTTGAAATGTTTTTTGAAAGGGGTGTTGTGTATTAGACCATCAGAAAGCAGGTAGCTGTTCCTTGGAATCTCAACTTGGTTTTCGAAAATTAACTGTTGCTCTTTTTGAACAAAGCTATTCACGATAAATTTGAGGTTCGTAACGTGGGTAGGGATTTCTTCCAGAAGCCTGAACAATCAATAGAAGAGTGTCTGGGTTGCAAGCTTTAGTGGTGGGTCAGTCCTCTTTCCACGAAGACGGGATTTCCTTGAACTAATCATTCTTTAATGCTTGAAGTGGTATTGGAGTTTGCTTTGAGCCAAGCTTTTCTATTCCTGTCTTTTCAGAACTTAAAATGAGAGGGAGAGGATTCTTCATACTCTGTCCAAAGACAATTCTGTTATTGTGACAGAACTAAAGCCTTCAGACTCTGATCAAGGTTTAAAAACAAGACAACCCATGGCAAAGCAGGATGTCTCAGATGTACCATTTCAAAATACCCACCATGGTAAGAAGGAATTCCAGGCATGGAAAAACTGTACTAGATTTTGCTTCATCATTGGATTTTTGGAAAGGTGTGGATTCTAGAAGCAGCTACTTGGTCATCTGCCCATTACAAAGCACTAGAAATTGAATTCCTTCTCCAGGTCTGGACTTCTGGACCCTCATCTTTCCTCCTCCCAGTCAGTAGAAGGTATGATAGTCTGTGTACCCATGCAGCGAAGGAGCAGTAGTCTTATGATATAAGCAAACTTACTGTAGCAGTAGATGTTCACGTGATCACTGCTGCAGTAGCCGTTCCCTTCCTCCATCCTCCTTATTTCTGTGTACTTTTTATAACTAGGGTGAGGACTTGGTCAATACTAGTCAAATAAAAATCACTTTCAGGGCCCTAGCATTCCTCTTTTGGTTTACTATCAAAATATCGACTGGCAATACATCGTTCCGGTCACATCGAAAAAAGTACAAATCTGAGACTAAGCAACTATACACAATATTGAATCTGCTGAACAAATTCAGCAGATTTGACTTTGATGTCGAATAGAGCACGTGACTGCCATATAGGAGCACACATAATGTGAAACTCTATTATTAACATCGTGGTTTTGCAAGCCCCCCTGCCCCCCACACCCTCTGCAAACTATATATTCCAACTCCCGAGATCCCACTACAGTGATGAAAGGGATAAATACCCACACCGCACTACTGTGATCTCTGTGCATTTTCTCAAGTTCATATCATTGAATGCACAGTAGCATTCGCTGATATGACTTTCGAACATGGTATGCTCGGCTCACGGAAATTCAGACATCTGCAATTCGTTTTTCTGTGTGCATAGCATCCACATTCGATACTATGATAAGTGAACCCTCTCGGTTGGCATTTAAGTTCTAAAGGGCTTGGTACCCAAGCTGTCTTTTAATTTTGCTCTGCTTGAACTGATAATGGTTTGGGCACATGGAATGTGGCTTTAAGCTCTGGAAACTGGCAAGCCACATTCCATCTGTTATATCTTGTATGTAGGATATCTACTGTAGCAGTGTTTATTCGAGCATCTGCTATTATGGTAAGTCTACTTGCACAACTGTACTTTCTGACTAGTAAAGTAGCATATTACGAGAATGGTGTAAAATTGTATTTAAATAACTATTACTAGACATGGTAGTAGACCTATTGTGCAAGAAGTGCAGCAGTGCAGATGTGCAATGCAGTGGCTGTTTGCCAGCTGTCTGTGCAGACTCACTACTAATGAAAGAGGGAATGACAGATGTCCGGATTATAAGATGCTGACCTATTACAAAAAATGGGTTTAAGATGTACAGAAACTTAAAGTAGTGCAAAGATTATGATTCAGTTTGAGTTAATAACAAAGTATCTGTTTAATTAAAGGGTAAAGTGTTTGAGTAGGTTAAATTTATGAAGTGAGACTCCTTTGCATGCTGTTTGTCTAGTGTATGGAGTTCTGAAGAGCATATGATAACACAAGAATATCCAAGTGTGTGTGTGTGTGTGATAACACAAGAAATATACAAGAGGAAAGTATCATGTCTGAGTATAATAAAAAGAATAGATGGAAATGGGTGTACCCACAGTGGAACAAAAGGGTTATTAGAACAATAAGATTTTACTCTGACACCTTTCCCCTAGTATATGTTCACAGAGTAGAACTAGAGAGGGATATAATGATCAGAGTTTACAGTTCTGGTATGAAGGGCAAAGAAGTGCTTTAGCCAGTATATCTGAAGCAGTTACATTTGTTTTCCTTTAGCAATGAGAATGAAGCGACTTCTTGAAAATGATGGTATTTTCTTCTTGTTTGATTAGGTTCTGGTACAGAGTTAACCAAACTGGAGGAAGTTTAGAGAAGGATATTTACAGGTTGCAAAGGTAAAGGAGGATGGTCTGGAAGGGTGGTGTGAGTTAGAATTCTAAAGGGAATAGCTGGAAGTTTTTAATCTGTAATTTATTGAGCGGGATGGACAGTAGCCTTGAATAAAAAGTGAAAGGGATTAGGAGAAATGCCCCGTCGGTCACTGTAGCCATTTTACTTTAAGTTTAGGGCAATGATTATCAGTTTTATTGGAGTGGTGAATGAAATGGGGAATTTGATTTTCAGCTTTTTGAAGTGGAGTGCTACTTTTTTGAATATCACCGCACTGTGATATGTAGATTACATTCAAGCCTAGGTAGAAGAATGTTAATGGTTATGGTTTGTCAAGTCTCTACAGTAACGAAGGCCAAAAGTTAGAATTGGGGATTCCACCTCTACAAAGAGGCCAGTCGCAAGTGGAGTCCCTCCGAGATCTGTCCGGGGACTGCTCCTTTTTGGCATTTATTTCTCTGAAGTCAAGGCCAATGGTCGGTGGCCTCAGGCTGTTTAAATTTGCAGATGATTGCAAATTAGGAGCCATCACTGAATCGCCCACCAACACAAATTCTCTTGGAAGAGTTGACGCAGACAAACAACTGGTGCCAGAGCCATGGGCTAAAACGAAATGCATAGTAGTATACTTTGGGAAGTCTTCCATCCCTGGTAACTAATCTTATTGACAACACATCGCTAAGAGTTTATCCAGTTATCTGCTACTTGGGGGCACTCACAGACATTATTTTGGCATTTGACCATTATGTGTCTACAGTAGTGAGGAAATCATTCCGTGTAGTGCAACTTTTAAACAGAGGTATTGCATCTAGGTCCAAGGACGCATTGTTTCACTGTGTTCATTCATCAGACCTATCATTGAGTACAGTGCCCCCTTTGGTATGTACTTAACCAGGCATTTCCAACAATTGGAATATTCACAGAGGTTCCTCACTAAGAGTATAGGGCGTAAGTAATCTGTCTATGCAGACCGCCTAAAGTCAGTCTCCTGCAGGCTGTTAAGAGGAGAGCTATGTCTGGCATACAAGGCATTGTCAGACCCTGCTCTGATGGACCTCCTGCATATTCAAACAGACAGCACCAGAATTTCCTGTTCTAAAGACTTAACCTTGAGTGTGATATAAATAGGATTGCTGGATGGACAGGTATGTGTCCCAGAGACCACCTCTTCTCTGGAATAGACTCCCAATCCATGTGAAGCAGAGTTCCTCCCGGAACCGTTTCAAGTGCAACTTGGACAATTGGTTGGGGAACAGGAAATTCATCCTTGGTTTGGCACCTTTTGTCTTTAATGGACACAGGCGGCCTGTAAATGGTTTATCTCACAGGCCTCTGCTTGTAAATGCTTCACCACTCCAAGCCCCTGCTTATACTTATCAATGGTACCGGAACTTGTTAGAGATTTAGGATGCCTGAGTAGGCTTAAAAAGGCCCCTGTGGTTGTTAACCTAGTAAATACATGTGAACCTATAAATGGTAAGGCAGTGATGAAGGGTAGTAGTGAACCTGTTGAATCTGTGATGGTTATTTTCTAAACTGGTTTTATGTCCCAAAAATTGAGTGATTTTTAGTATTGGCTTGTAGTTCTATGTATGTGAAGTCATTTCCTAATGGCTGTGGATTCAATCTGAAATTCATTTTGTAATCCAGGAGAAGTCCTATCTTAAGTAGAGCAATGTCATCAGCATAGAAGAGTTAGTTGGTGAGGGGGAGATCCCAGGGAAGGTCATTAAAGGAGAATAGTGGTCCCAGGGCAGAGCCTTGGAACCTGAGGTAAGGGTTGTGTTTGGTCTGATTTAGAGTGAAAATGCAATTAGAATTTGTAAACCAGTGCAGGCCATCATTAGACAACCCAGTCTGACCTTAGTTGGCGTGACCAGTGGTATCAAAGGCTTTGCTAATATTAAATTTATTTTACCTTGCTTCTTTTTGAAATTGATCTGACCAGTAAGAAAGAGTGTGACTGTAATAGCGATGTAACTGGGATAGAAGTTAAATTGTTGCTTAGTTGGCAATGTGTTTTAATAACCGTTTATTTTTTAAAGATTTTTAGTGGTGGGACAGATATTAGAAATAAGGAGATAGTTGTTGCATGTGATAAGAGAGGATATATGAGATAATAGAAAGTCTCTCTTTTTTTTCTTTTGTCTCTCTCTCTCTGAGACTATTGCTAGAATGTACCACTGTTTTCACTGGGAAAACACTGAAGTTTCTCAGTCCCTCAGAAAATACTGAGTTGTTGCACTAGGATTTTCCAGAACCCACATCTGTTCCTTTTAAAATGTCTGCTCTAGGGGATGTGTGTTACTGCTTGAAGTTTTCCTAATGGTCAGCCAGCTGTCCTAAAAAGGCAGATGGGGTCTGAATGGAGAGGTAAGTCAGCAAGGAAGTATTGCTGAAATTAAATTCATTCTCAAGTCTTCGTGAGTATCTTCACGAGGTGGACCCTGTTTTCACAAAATCTCACAGAGACGACGCTGATAATATAGAATGTATTTATATAGCATATATCATGGACAGAGAAGTGGGTGCCCAAGACCCATGATAAAAGTGCCCAAACCGGGTAGGCACACTGGTGCCAGGACTAGAAAAAATGACCGTGTAGAATCCACAAAATGCTGAACCATTCCTACAATGGGGACGGGCCAGGTGGAGGATGCCCCCCCCCCCCCATTGGAGAAAGAAGTAGTAGTCCACAAAAACTGATAGGCCATAAAGAGGCATAAAGACGATAAAGTTGGACTATTGAGGAAGAAAGAAATTATGCATTGTTACTATTATGCAAAAAGCCCAGAATTTCCAGGCCTAAGATATACAAAACAATTAAGTGAGAAATTAGAGAAAAGAAATATTTTTTCCACAAGAAAAACTGTCAGAAGCTTCAAATAAACATTTGTATTCATTTAATGCAACAGATTTGTGAAAACCAATTTATAAATCAAGAAACTCTGATCTGTTTGGAAAAAGAAGCATCTGAGGAAGTGTAAAAATATAAACAAAACTTAAGAGATTTTTGAAAAGTATAAAAAAGAAATATGGACATGAGAAAAAGAGAGTTGATATGGTGCAATGTTTATGCAAAGGGAAAATCCAAATTAATCAATATAAAGAAGGTAGCCCCAAAGATATTCAAAGAGAAATACAGACAAAAGAGGGAATGGAGAAAAGAAGATTAGTGAAGTAGAAGAAAAAAAAATAATAGTTGAAGTTATGGAGTGCCTGCGAATTGAAGGATTTGGTGAAGGTCTAGTATAGGTTACATCACAGCATGATGGAGGGAGTCCCCAAAATAAGGAGAAGCAGGAAGATCTTGACATCTGAAGAAGAAATATGGACATGGGAAAGAAAGAGATTTAATATGGTGTAATATTTATGCAAAGGAGAAAGCAAAGCTAACCAATACAGAAAAGCAGCACCAAAGATATTTGAAGAGAAATACAGGCAAAGTAATCCGGACATGGAAAACTTTGCAATACAAAAAATAAGAAGTCAGATGAAAAGTAGAAAAGGAGATTAGTAATGGAGAAAGAAATAGAAACTGTGGCTATGGAGTACCTGTGAAGTGAAGAATGCAGTGTAGAAAATCTAATTCTTAAAGCATCACAACAGGATAGAGCAATGGATATCCAAATTGAGGGGAAACCAGTGGAACGGGAAGCAATTGGTCAGGTGCCATATGAAGATATTTTGGAGTCTTCCACAGGAAATCGGTGTAAATGTTCACTTGAAGCTGGAAAGCAAGGGAAGGAACTGGAATCTGTGGAAACTGATGCAGTTGATAGTGATAGGCCAGTGAATTCCTATATGACAGAGCAACGGATGGCACAGCAAGAATTTGAAGAGAATGTGTCACAGGAAAATGCTGTTGAACTTTCTAAAGAATGCCTGCAGGAAATGGACAACAAAATTATGTGTCCTTTAATTTAGAAAAAAAAAGAGTTAAGAGAAGAGTTGCTTGATTTTAATAGACATAAACGGGCATATTAAGATTAATGAAAGAAATAGACTGCAGAAGACCAGTAAAACCCAAAAAGTGAGAAGTTTAATGAAACAAATGAACACAGTAATTGACTGTCCAAGGAGATCCATGCGATATAACAGAAGTAAATGGGATATATTACTGTGCAGCTAAATTAATAACTGATAAAGTTCTACCACAAGAACTCTGGGTAGTGAGGGAAAGGAAGGGGAGAAATCCAATACCACTGTGGAAGAATCTAATAGAGAGAACTATAAAAGCAATTAAGACAAGAAATGTCACTGTTAGAGGAATATAGAAGAGGCAACAGATAAAAATAGTAAGAAAGATAGATGAGATAAAATTAATGCACAGTATTAGAACAGACCAGGATCTGTCGTGCATTGCCACAAATAAACTAAAAATCTCAGCACAAGTGGAAAAACTTAAGATACACAGAAAAATATAAAGGAAAAGTACAAAATAAGCAATTTATTGATGACCCCAAAAAGTTTCCTCTAGAATTAGGAAACGATGTAAAAGGAATTGAAAGACCGCCAAAAAAGGAAGAAATTGATACATTTTGGAGAAGTATCTATGCAGATCCTGTGGAACATAACAAAGATGCTAAATGGATAGAAGTAAAAGAATAAGAAGTTTAAAGGTACAAGATATGAAATGGGATGAAGCAACAGCAAGAGAGGTTGAAACAAAGTTAAGAAAAATCTCTAATTGGAAAACCCCAGCCCCAGAAAAAGTACCCAACTTTTGGCTAAAGGTATTGGCATCTTTGCACAAAGATTTAGCCATGAGTAAGGACTATTTATATGAGCACCCCGAAGAGACACCAACCCAGCTAACAGGAAAAACAATGCTACCTGAGAGTGAACCTGCAAGCTACCCTAAAAAAAAGTATAGGCCAATAAGTTGCCTTCCGATGACATATAAACTATACACTGGAATTGATGCCGACAGAGTTTATAGTCATTTTAGAAGAAAACTCAATTATGGCAATAGAACAAAAGGGCAATAAAAAGTCATATGGAACAAATGATCATTTGTTGTTAGTCATAGTGGAGAACTGTAAAAAGCGGGGAAGAAAAATCTAAGTATGGCATGGGTTGACTACAAAAAAGCATTTGATAGTATCCCGCATTCATGGATAAGAGTTCTTAAAAATGTACAAGATACACCCTACACTGATAAGACTACAATTACAGTGACTATGAAACAGTGGCAGACCACTTTGCAGTTAAGCCATGATAAAGGACAAATTATTATTCCAGAGGTAAAAATTCAAAGGGGGATATTCTAGGGTGACATTCTGTCACCACTGCTTTTCTGCCTTACCCTTAACCCATTAAGCTGTCTACTTTTAGGCCATGGCTATAATTCAGCTCCTTGAAAACAACAAAGTGTAGAGAGACTTCTCATCTTCTCTTTGTTGATCTAAAACTGTATAGGTCATCAGTTGAGGAACTGAAAGTGCAACTGCTTGTCAAAAACGTTTTCAGATGCTACAAGAATATCATTTGGGCTTGATAAATGTGCAAAAGCAACCTTTTAAAGCAGGAAAGTTGCAGTACCAGGAAAGCATCAGTTTGGACAAGAATGGGATATAAAAAAACTTTAGCAAGAGGGGAGTGTATATAAATATTTGGGAATTGAAATATCAACAATGAAACATGAACAAATGTGAATAAAAATGTAAGGAATACTTTTAGAAGACTTAAATTAATCCTGAAAACAACATTGACATCTTAGAACAAAATCCAAGCTGTAAACCAATTTGCTCTTCTCCTAACTTAATTTTGGAGTGATGGCCCCAAAATGTGTTGGATAGATTAGATGTAAAAGCAAGAAGGATGCTTAATGCTCACCAAATGATTTATAAAAAAACCCAGTGCATACCAAGATTATATATTCCCCGTTCCGAAGGAGGGATGGGCCTCATGTATAGATCTGCAGTTGTGGGACTCCACACACATCTGCTGACCTCACAAGACCCGAATGTAGTGAGTTTTGAAACATGAAGAGAATAAATCTATCCGAAGCATATCGGCGTCAGGCAGGAATGGAAATCAAACCAGAAGTAGGTAAAAATCCGGCAGCAACTGAATGTGCCAAAAAACAAACTAAAGAGTATAAGGTAAAGGACCAGATGAGAAGCCAAGAAGTGTGAAAAATGCATAAATACAGTTGCAGTTATAGAAAACTTATGGAAGAACCTCATGTTGATCAGGAATGGTTAAGGAGAGGCGAATTCAAACAAAGAGATGACAGAGATTAATATTGGGGGCCCATGATGGTGGGCTGCATACATGTTGGTTGAGTCTATTGAACATGTGGGAGAAATAGGCAAATGTAGGTTTTATAAAACTGAATTGGAAAGAGTCACACACCTCGTTGCGGGTTGTGACATATTAATACCAGAAGGACTGTAAACTGAAAGGCATAATAATGTGGCAAGGTTGTTGCACTGGGCATTGTGCAAACATTATGGTATTGAAGTGGCTGAAAAACACTGGAATCATGAGCCACAAAGTATCATAGAAAATGAAGTTAACATCACATAGGATCATCCATTACCAACAGTTCAAAAGATAGATGCTAGAAAACTGCATATAGTGGTTCGTGAAAAGAAGACAAAGTAGCATTGATCGTTGAAATTGCCACACCCAGTGACTACAGTGTCTTGCGTACAGAGAGAGACAAAGTCCTAAAATATCAGGATCTGCAGGCAGAAACGAGAGCAATGTGCAAGAAAAACACCCAGGTAGTTCCAATAGTAGTAGGAGTAATGGGTCTAATCAAAAAAGAATCTGCAGTCATATTTAGATATGTTACCAATACATGTAACCCCGTGTGAATTGCAGGAGTCGTCATTACTGGGCACATTGCAGGTGCTGCGAAGAGCACTTTTGGCTGACATCAAAGATTGAAGCAATACTAATTCCGTGAACTTTAATCGTACTTTGAATTAGGAATGGGGTCCATTTCCGTCATGGTATTAGAAACCCAAAAGACTTGGAGAAATAAAGGCAGATATGAAGTGTAAAGCTATGATATATAAAGGTCCTCAATCTTTTAAGTCTGTATGAACAGTTGTTCAGGATTTGGGAATTTATTTGGACAGTAACCTAACTTTTGTATCTGTTGTAAGAAAGTCCTTCTCTACTGCACAGCTTATAAACAAAGGGATTGTGTCTATTTAGGGATGCTATTGTCCCCTTTACATGGTCCTCGTTCATCTAATCATTGATTATAATCCCCCCTTTGGCATGTACATGGTCCTCATTCATCTAATCATTGACTGTAATGCCCCGTTTGGCATGCATCTGTCCTGGCATATACAACAACTGGAATGCCCACAGAGTTACCTTATTAAGAGTACAAAGCCTAAATATGGGGACTTGTATCTGTCATACAAAGCATCCTTTGACTCGTTACCAATGGATTTACTGAAAATCGGCAAGTCAGATGGCATCAGAAATACTCTGTGTAGGGATCTAAACCTCTTGTGCAACATCAACAGAATGTTTGGGAGGACGCATATATTTTACAGAGGATAACGCTGCTATGGAACAGACTTCCCATCCACATAAAACAAAGTCTATCCCTGTCACAACTTAGATTTATGGATGGAAACAGAAAATTTACCTCGGGACTGCCCCCTGTAGCACTAATATACAGAGCCAGCTCCTAAATGCTTTATCCCATGCATGGGTCTCTCTACAAATATCTGTGGCCTAATCCCAATTGTTCTTATTAGGGATAATGTACAATTATCAGTCATGGGATGGGTAAGGCCAGTCTCTAACAAGTGGGTTAGGTTATTTCTAGGACAAAAGGGGAAATTAGATTTAAAATAGCCCACAAGGGCAGCTAGCCTAGTACTTGCTCTCTTACCAAAAAGATTGGCTCTTCGACAAGAGCATGCTTGGTAGTATGCCAGTAGTGGTAATAAGGTTGAAGATGAAGACAATACTTTTGTTTAGTAATTTGCTGTCAAGCCTTTAAATATCTGGATGAGTAGACTGGAAGTATGATGGGAATGGGAAATTTTCTCCAGAAGTTTTTTAATTTAACTATTAGATGCAACCTTAAAATAAAACAAAAAGGGGGTACTGCAGATATTAATATGACAGGACTGTGGATGCTGAAGCTGGGGAACTTGAAAATAAAGGGTTGGTAGTATGAGGTGGGTTACTGATGCTATCTTTAATTCCTTTGAGAGGAGAGGTGGAAAGTTTTTGGGTATAATGAGGTTTGAAGAAAGAAGAGTAAATGGATCCCTCCAGAACTTCTTGGGATTACCTAGTGTTTGCCATTTTGGATTTCTCTGCAGTGTTCAGTTTTGACCTTATTTTGTCTCTAATCTGGTTTCCTTTCTGAGATTAAGTAGGATAAGCTTTTCAGTATTTGTTGGCGTGGATTTCCAGTTATACTAGGGTTTTTCAGTAAATTATGTTAAGTAAAACAAAGGATAGTTGTGCCACATAGATTTCTTTTGATGGGAAAAGTGTGTCTTAAATGGGGTGTAAATATGTGAAGAGAACAGAGATTGGATGGTACAGGAACAGAGAGGGGTTCAGTTGATGTTTAAGGATGCCATGTCAAATGCAGCAGCTTCTCCCACATTCGCCCAGAAGGTTGGACTTTCCAAGAGACTGTGGGCCAGCACCTTTCCTCTGTTTCCCTTCTAACCAGCTTTCTGAAGAAAGCTGGTTGAGGCTAGAGGCATTCTTGAGGCTTTGAATTGTTTCTAAGTAAATTTGGATAACCTTACTGCTCTAGATAAACCTCTTCTCAGACCCTTCAAAGTCTCTTCAGCTGTCTGTCCAGGTTTAGCAGCTGGATGGTCATACTGACTGTATAGTTTTGTCTTTCCATTTATGGCCAGGGACCATAGTTGTCCTCTTAGGATGGTCACATTTCTGCTGTGCAAAAATCCTCTACCGGAGAGAGATTCGCAGGATTGAGTGAGTGAAATTTTCTGTTTTTGTCCCTAGACAAGGTCTCGTACCCTTGTTTACCCCAGTTTTGGTGGCTTTCCAGTTCTTTGCAGACCTTTTTGACACATACTGTAACTTAGTCTACTATAAAGGTACTGATGGCAAACATTGCAGATGTTCACCAGGGTCTTTGTTTCTCATCACTCATGTTTTTAAGTCTACGTAAGACCCTTTAACACATCTCTCAATGAATCTTCTCATTTGAATTTGAATCTCATGTTTGAGACACCAACACTGCCTTCTTGCAATCAAAGCCAATCTATGATATTTGTCTTGAAGGACAACTTTTTACATGCAATTAATTCATCCGAAATGGTATTAGAACTTCGGATCCCTTAATCCAAGCCTCCCTATGTTATACTCCGTAAAGATTGTGCTTGTTTATGCATCAACCTTGCTGTCATTCCTAAAGTAACCATGGAGATTATAGGTACCAGTTCATAAACTTAAGTAATTTTTCTACAGTTTTCTAACTGAGGGAAGTATTAACTACACTGTATAGATACGCACTAAAGTTTTACCTTGACTAAACCAAAGATATTAGAAAGGAGGAGCAGCTTTGTGTACTCTCTGCTATGAACAAAGAGGGATGAATGCTTTCAGAGTAAGTGATTTTTAGACTGAATCGGTAATGTAGCTATAGCCCTTGACACAGGGTTGGTTTTAAGTAATTCCTCAATTTGTGCAGCTGTAACATGGGCTTGTCTGTACACACCCATCTTGTGTCTCACGAGTAATCCTGAGGGTCTAGATTGATCTTCAGGGCTACCATTCTTCCAGTTGTTCTGTCATTATGCCTCCCAAGTGAAGAAGCTAAGGATGCTGTCCCGATTATGAAAGGGGACCGACTACTTACCATATTGTTAGATCTATGATCCATGCCTTTTAATTTGAACAAACCTGCTCACTGTTCCTGTACTCTCAGAAGTAAACTTTCCCAAAATGTGCCAGCGTACATTGAGAGTTAGAAGAGTAGTTTGAGTCTAGGGGATTCTTAAGGGTGTTTTAGGGATTTCTGCCTGTGGTGTAGCAGTCCTGTTGTTAAAATAGTGATACTGGATCATGACAGTCTGGTATTATGGTAAATATGTAACTTTTTTTTGCTTGCACATTGGCTGATAATTATCTGCAAGATGTTCTGTTACTGTTGCAGTCATTACATTTGGGTTATCTGCATGCAGGTAGCCCTCAGCCGGCCTGAATATCAAAGACTTGGATTCCTGCATTGGATGCTGTCTCCTCTTCCATGACGTCAGGTCGTCATGGGTATAAAACATGCAGCCAACGCCATTACATCAGTCTTTCTTGCTGCGTGGTGCCCGAGGCAGAAGCAGTTTACAAGTGCCGGTCGGCCGACTCCTGAAATTTTCATTTGAGTTTCAGAACCGAAGTCTTAAAATGCTAAGTACCACGTTGGGGATCATTTTTCTTGTTCTTAACCGATGTCAGTAAAAGTTAATAGTTGTATTACGTGTGGAAAGCAAATACTTCAAAGATTTTAATTCGTACTGCATTCCTTGCAGAACTACCAATTGGACAAATTCTGCACAAGGACTTCCCACAGTCAAGCTTGGAAAGTGGATGCCCTGTCCTTCACCTGGAAAAGCCTCTCAGTTTATGCCATTCTCCCTCTGCCTCTCCTTTCAAAAGTTCTGCTAAAGATCAAACAGGGCAAACCAAGGAAATACTGATTGCACCAGACTGGCCACACCAACACTGGTGTACCCCCTCTTGCGCAGTATGTCACTGCTGGAACCATGGCACCTGCCTCAGACCCCTTCCCTGCTGTCCCAGTAGGAGGGCCAGATTCTGCACCCTCAACTTCAAACCCTGAACCTTGCAGCCTGGCTAATTCCTTGAGCTCTCCAATAACATCTCTCAGTAAGCAGGTGATAGATGTCATTCTGGAGGCAAGGAGGCCTAGTACTGGAGAATCCTATGCTGAAAAGTGGAAAAGATACTGTTCCTGGAGCCAGACTCCGGGGATGGGCACAACAGTGCCCAGCTTACCGCATATTCTTCAGTACTTAAAAGAGATACTCCACAAGGGCCTTTCCTTCTCGTCAATTAAAATTCATACCTCTGCCATTTCAGCTCATTATAATACTGAACCACCCCTCTTCTCTCACCCCCTGCTAAAGCAATTCCTCAGAGGGGCCAAAAATTTAAGACCACCCAGGAGAGTCCCTACTCCAGCCTGGGACCTTAACTTTGTATTGGAAAAGCTCACTCTACCTCCTTTTAAGCCAGCTGCAACTACAGAGTTGAAATTCCTTTCTTGGAAAACAGCCTTCCTTCTAGCCATCACTTCAGCAAGAAGAGTGTCTGAATTACAGGCCCTCATGGCACTGGAGCCATTCATCATCTTCCATGCAGACAGGGTGTCCCTCAGGACCAATCCTTCCTTTATGCCTAAGGTGGTGTCTAGTGTGGCCCTTAATCAGTCCATTCATTTGCCTACTTTTCCCAAATCCACAAAACAAAGGAGAACGAATACTGCACTCTTTTGGATGTGCACAGGCAACTTAGATTTTTATTTGGACAGGTTTAAGCCTCTCAGAAAATCTGAACAGCTGCTAGTTGGCTTTGCTGCAGGGGCAGAGGGGAAGGCCATTTCAAAGCAAACCATTTCTAAGTAGATGGCCCATTGTATTAATTTCTGCTATAAGTACCATGGAAAACCTACCCCACAGGGGATAAGATCACATTCCATCATCTGCATCTAGCTGTACAGCCTTTCTCAGAGGTGTCCCTACCCAGGGACATCATAGAAGCTGCTACCTGGAGCTCGGTACATACCTTCACCAAGCATTACCACATGCCTATTTTTTTTCTAAATCCAGAGCTGGTTTTGCCACTGCAGATGTTCTTCGTTTTCCATTGCTGCAGTCCTTACTATTGGGGTATAGTCCGCGTCCAGTCGGCCCGAATACCAGAGTATAAGGCTGACGTCGGTCAGGGCGCATTAGACTGACGTCAGTACGTCAGGGTACTAATGCGCATGACCGACGTCATATCCTCAGTCTTTTTTGCCGCATGGTCCGATGCAGAAGCAGTTTTGCGAGTGCAGGTTGGCGTTCTGAAATATTTCCGAAACCGGAGTTTCAGACCGAAACAGAGTTGGCTAAGTACCCCGTTGGGGAACATTTTGGTTTTTCTTGCCTCAGTATTTTACCGGATGTCAGAAAAAGTGAATAACTGTATTTCTTGTGGGAAACAGATACCTCATAGGGATTACCATACCTTGTGTATACCTTGTTTAGGGCCTGAGCACGACGTTGTTGGTTGCCGCTCTTGTGCTAGGTTTAACAAACGCACTATTAAGAGGAGGTTAGACTGTGCCAGGTTAGTGTTTGGGAAGCGTTGCAATTATAAAATGCCGCCGGATGTTCCGGCCGCCTCCAAGAAGCGCAAGGACAAAACAGTGAAGCCTAGGGTTGATGAACCGGCAGTCCCGGACGTCGGTTCTTTAGAAGGCTCAGTGGAGCCAGAGGTTTTGCCAGGAGTTTCCATGGAGTCTCAGGCAGAAACTTTACTGTTACAGGATGTGCCTTCTCAGGAGGTAGGCCAGGCTGAGGGGGCTTCTCAGGTAACTGTTCTTCCCTCTCTTCCCAAGGTAGTTAGAGCTTCTCCTTCTGTTGCCAAAACTTCTTTGAGAGGTAGGCCTAGTTTAGCTTCAGTGGGGGCTTCTCCTAGCATTTCGGGTTCTGTACCTAAGAAACATATGCTTAAAATGGCAGAAGATTTGATTACTATGATTAGAGGTTCTATGCCCCGCCTGATAAGAGGCCTAGGGTGGAACCGAGTTTGATAGTTTTGAACAGTGTTCAGAGGCTTCAGAGTCTTCTGCGGAAGACTTGCAGGAGTATCCTACTTATTCTGATTCTGATGTGGATGATTCCACTCCTACAGCTTCTCCTCCTGAGGATTTCTCATTTTCAGAGACTCTGCATTCCATGAGGGAGCACTTTAAATGGGAAGGCCAGGATTACTCTGATTCCAGGAAAAGGCTTAGGGAATTCTTGTTTTACCCCAGCATAGGCCCTTAGCTATTCCTCCTGTGTTGAATGTGGTGGAAGATGTTTTGCAGAGGCTTCCCTGAACCCTGACTCTTTGCCTCCTGCTCCTGTTAAGCCTGATAGGTATTATAGGGTGCCCGAAGCTCATAAGTATTTGTTTAAGAGTCCTAGGGCGGACCCAGAAACTATTTCTCAAGGGCCTAAAGGTGTTAAGGCTTCTGTGGTTAAAAATCCTGTTCCCACTGATAAAGAGGCAAGGGCTTTGGATAGGTGGGGAAAGAAAATGTATACTTCTTCCACTCTAGCCATGAGAGCGTTGAATTGTCAGTTTCACATGCTAAAATATCAGAATTATTTCCTTTCACAATTAAAATCTAAGGTGGATGCTTTGGCGGAAGGTATTGAGTGTAAAGAGTTGCTGGATTTGGTTCATGTGTCTGAACAAGTGGGTAAGCATTCTTTGCAATGTGGTTTTGATGCTGTACAGGCCTCCTCGAGGGTGGCTGCTACTAGTTCTGTTCTTCGCAGGCATGCCTGGTTGAAGGATCAGAATTTAGCTGAGCATGTTAAGACAAGGATTTTGGATGCTCCTTTACAGTCTGATGTGTTGTTTGGATCGCCTGTGGAAGCAGTTTTAAAGAAAATGGAGGACAAAGCTAAGTCTATGCAAACTGTTAAAGAGTTTTTGCAGGTGCAGCCACCCAAGTTTAGTAGAAATTGGCCTGCTAAGGGGTGGACATATCCTGCTTATGATTCCCAGTCTAGGGGTAGGTCTAGACGTGGTAGGGGCAGGGCTCAAGGTTCTTTTAGGCCTAGAACAGGGAGTTCACCTGCTCAGACTTCTGGTGAGGGCAGGGGTCAGTCCTTTCGTAAACAGACCCAATGACCTGTCTTTTCAGCTGCCAGTAGATTCTCGCCTGGCAGCTCCTTTGGGAGGAAGACTGTCTCTTTTCAAAGAAAATTGGGATTTAATTACTCAAGACAAATGGGTGTTGGATATCATTCACCACGGTTACAGATTTTATTTCCATACAATGCCCCTTTCAAAGGCATGCCAGACGTTCCCCCTCCACAAACAAAGGAGGCCCACAAGCACGTTTCTCAGTTACTCCAGATCGGGGCCTTTCAGCCAGTCCCTGTATCAGAAAGGGGCCTAGGATTTTATTCTCGCCTGTTCCTAGTACCAAAGAAAGGGAACACGTGGAGACCAATTTTGGATTTATCTCTCCTCAACACTTTTTTGGACATTCCCAAGTTCAAGATGTTGACGTTACAACAGCTTTTACCTCTGCTGGGCAAAGATCACTGGATGGTAACTTTAGATCTCAAGGAAGCTTACCTTCATGTGCCTATAAGGCTAAGTTGCAGGAAGTATCTGCGGTTTCGAGCTGGAAATTCTCATTATCAGTTCTCTGCATTGCCCTTTGGCTTATCTACTGCCCAGAGTATTCACAAAGGTTCTGGCTCCAGTGATAGCTTACTTCAGGCTTCAAGGAATTCAAATCTATCCTTACTTGGACGACTGCCTGATTCTGGCTCAAGAAAAGGAAGACCTTCTACAGCATCTGGAATATGTTATAGCAGTGCTAAGATGCCTAGGGTATTCTGTGAACGAAATAAAGTCCAGTCTAGTACCCTCTCAAGACATGTGCTTTCTGGGTGTGAGACTGAATACAGCAGCCCAGATGGCCTTTTTAACCCCGGACAAACAAAAGAGTCTGTCACTTTACTTCCATCAACTATCTCATCAGTCCGTGCTGACTGCAAGGACAGTCCTTCAAGCATTAGGGTTCATGGCATCTTGTATTCTGGTGCTTCCCAATGCCAAGCTGCATATGAGGAAGCTACAATGGTATCTCAAGAATGTATGGACACAGCACTGCCAGGATTTGGACACTGTCATTCAAATAATACCTTGCCTTCAAAAAGAATTCTTGTGGTGGGCTCAGGAATGTCACCTAAACAAGGGACTCTCTGTGACCCGGCCAGAGGCAAGTCAGATTTTAACGACAGATGCCTCGGACATTGCTTGGGGAGCTCATCTAAATGGAAAGTGGATACAAGACAAGTGGCCTGCCAGACTACAGCATCTACATATCAACATGAAGGAGATGTTAGCAGTCCAGTTTGCATTAATGGCTTTCAAGGAGTTACTTCTTCCAGGGCAGGTGTTGATTCTAACAGACAACACAACTGTCATGTGGTACATCAACAAGCAAGGGGAACACATTCTTATCCTCTATGCAGGCAAGCAATGATTTTATGGGAGACTGCGCTAAGCTTGCAACTAACTCTTCAGGCAAGGTTTCTGCCAGGAGCACAGAACTCCTTAGCAGATGTGTTAAGCAGACAAATCATGGATCCCCACGAGTGGAAACTGGATCTTCATGTATTTCAGAAATTGACAGTGTCATGGGGAACTCCAGACATAGATCTGTTCGCTTCTCCACTAAACCACCAGCTGCCAAAGTATTGCACAAAGGGGTTTCATCACACAGCTTGGAAAGTGGATGCTCTGTCTTTCAGTTGGAAAAACCTTCATGTGTATGCCTTTCCACCTCTGCCTCTTCTTCCAAAGGTACTATTAAAGGTCAGACAAGACAGGCCAAGGATGATTTTGATAGCTCGATTGGCCTCGGCAACACTGGTACCCACTACTACGGAGTCTGGTAAAGAAGCCTCCATGGCCTTTACCTCTGATTCCTCATCTGTTATCTCAGAAGGACGGTCATCTGCTCAATGTCAAGCTTCACTCTCTTCATCTCACAGCCTGGCATATTCTGTGTTGAAACACAGCAGGTCTCAACTTCCTCAACAAGTTTTAAATGTGATTATGGAAGCTAGAAGACCTAGTACAAGGAGAGTGTACGCAGAAAAATGGAAGAGATTTTTATTTTGGAGTACAGCAAAGAATTTGGAGATTTCAGAGCCTAATTTGAGTGTGGCTCTTCAATATCTTACTGAGTTATTGGACAAAGGTTTGTCCTTCTCTTCCATTAAGATTCATGCTGCAGCAATTTCAGCTCACTATGATTGTGACCCACCTTTGTTTTCGCATCCTTTTGTTCAAGCAGTTTCTCAGAGGGGCACAGAATATAAGACCCCCACGTAGAGCTCCTACTCCTGCTTGGGATCTCAATTTTGTGTTGGAAAAACTTACTCTACAACCTTTTGAGCCTGCAGCTACTGCTGAATTGAAATACTTGTCATGGAAGACTGCTTTTCTGTTGGCTATTACTTCTGCAAGAAGGGTGTCTGAGTTGCAGGCCCTTATGGCAGTAGAGCCCTTTTTGATTTTCCATAAGGACAGGGTATCATTACGTACTAATCCTTCCTTTATGCCTAAGGTGGTTTCTAGTGTGGCTTTAAACCAAACTATTCATTTGCCTACGTTTTATGCAGACCCTCAAAATAAAGGGGAAAAGATTTTGCACACTTTAGATGTACACAGGCAATTGCGTTATTATTTAAGCAGGACTAAGGATTTTAGGCAGTCTCAGCAGTTGTTTGTTTCTTTTGCTTTGAGTTCACAGGGCAAGCCTGTGTCAAAGCAAACTATTTCTAGGTGGATTGGCTTTTGCATTGCATTTTGTTATTCCCATCATGGCAAGGAGATTCCAGCTGGGATTAGGCCTCATTCCACTAGGGCTACTGCCACTTCAGCAGCATTTCTAAGGGGGGTGGCAACTAAGGATATTTTGGAAGCAGCTACTTGGAGTTCAGTGCATACTTTCTCTAAGCATTATCACCTTCCTATCTACTCTAAGTCTAGGGCTGGTTTTGCCACAGCTGTTTTGCAAGGCATGTTGTCAGCTCCTACTTCTTTATGATTTGCCAGCCTCCCTTACCTCTGCTTTGGGATTCTACCCAATAGTAAGGACTGCAGCAATGGAAAACGAAGAACATAGTACAGTTTTGTACCTACCATAAATGTAGATGTTCGAGGATTCCATTGCTGCAGTCCAATTTACCCTCCCTCCTTCCCCTCTGTGTTTAGGGGTGGTTGTGTAGGTGAGTTTACATGCTTATACTTTTGTATATATTCTTGTATATATTGTACATGTTTTTGGTGCAGGTATTTTGGGCCTTGTCTTTTTAGGGTCTTCTGACATCTGGGGCAAGAAAAGACTGAGGATATGACGTCGGTCATGCGCATTAGTACCCTGACGTACTGACGTCAGTCTAATGCGCCCTGACCGACGTCAGCCTTATACTCTGGTATTCGGGCCGACTGGACGCGGACTATACCCCAATAGTAAGGACTGCAGCAATGGAATCCTCGAACATCTACATTTATGGTAGGTACAAAACTGTACTTTTTGCAGGGCTTAATAGCTGGTCCTAACGCTGTCTAACTTCCTCCTCTCATCCTTAGCTTTGGGAATTGACCCAAATGTAATGACTGCAACAGTGAAACAGTGAAAGGCGAACATAGTACAGTTGTGTACACTTACCCCTGACTTCTCTTGGATATACTTTTCTTCTTGTTTAGTGTATTTGCTTTCTGTTGGAGGTGTAACCTAACATATAATTGCTTTCCATTATGGGGGCACCTGACATCTGGGGCAAGAAAAACTGATGTAATGGTGTCTGCTGCATGTTTTATACCCCTGATGACCTGACGTATGGAAGAAGATACAGCATCCAACGCAGGAATCCAAGACTTTGATATTTACACCGGCTGAGGGCTATCTGCAGGCAGATAACCCAAATGTAATGACTGCAACAGTGAATACACTCTAACATCTACATTTATGGTAAGTGTACACAACCATACTTTCATTGCTTTCCCACATTCTCTGTCACTTCATCCTGCTGCTGCTTTCTGCTACTTTACCAGCATTGCAAGCACACACCACTAGGTGCTTGCCGGTAAACACCACTTCCCTGTCCTGGCTAAAGTGTTGTGCTCTAGTGTCCTTGTCCTGGGGTGAGGTTCTTTGTTTATTTGGGCCATCGTGAAGGATGTTTTGACTCAGTTGTTTGACTTCTCCTGTTACATGGGTTTACCAGGGGTGTCACTACGAGGAGCATAATCATGTAGACAAAATCACAAGGAGATGCAACCACCTTCACCATAAGACCACAGTCCCAGGGCACCTTAGGAAGATGCCCACTGGGGTATTTCTTACAGGAGGATGGAAAATAGACACCTAGAGAGACCCAGGGCATAATTGTTAGAATTGCATGTCTCAGGTGTGAGTCTGCCAGGATGAGCTTAACACTGTTGCTCAGTTCGCTACCATCACATTTGTAAACAGGACAACTGGTTTATCAAGTGGAAGTACATATTTTCCCCACACAGGTTTGTCTGCATGTGCTATTCCAAACGTAGTGTTGGGATCAATGCAGCTACATGTATTCCTGCACTTTTCTGTACCAAAAAAGGTTTTAGAGAACTGATGGTGCTATTTTCATATACCCATAGCTAAGGAATGAATACTTTCATAATTGCACTTTGAAGCTGATTAATTTTTTTAATTTTATTTCACTTTGTTGGTGTTGTCTTAGGTTAAATTCTCAATCAGCAGTAAAGAGATTCGTTGATAAGGTAAATGACCACCAAAGTTTGCTTAGAATTCCCTTGGGTCAACCATATATTAAGAAACATTGATTTTGCTATTACTATTAGAAGTATACGCAAATCTTAAAGAGAGGTTAAATCTTTTAGAAAATGTCAAATCCATAGTACCCTTACAGTTGCATATTTCCAGAGCAGTGAGTTTTATAATACGTAAATAGGTTTCTGCTTTGAGATTTGTTTTACTTTTTGACATTTTTAGCTTGTATTTACTCTTGTGGCGGCATTTAGTAGATAACCATGACTTCAAATTGCTAGGCCTTCTTAAATATGTTTCTGCCTTTTTGGCCTCCATATTCGAACACTTGTTTTAAAACATTGACTCTTCGGAAGCATGTCATCCTTTGCAGCTACAGTAATGTAGGTCTATTGCGAGATCCAAACCTTCTTGAATAGTCTAGTGCTAATTGATTCTTTCCTTATCAAACTTCTAAATATTAGCCACACCAAAAAAGTCACCATATGGTGTGAAATTTTAATTTCTTAAACTTTTAAAAGACAGAATTCATCCATTGTTTTCCTTGCATGCTTTGTCATTAGCCTAAGTGTTCATCCATTGTTTTCCTTGCATGCTTTGTCAGTAGCCTAAGTTTGACTTCCCAATCCATTGTACATCCATTGTACATTCTCCTGTGTACCAGATATCTTCCTGAAGGTACCCTGTTCCTCAAGTTCCTTGTGGGTGGGGACTTGAGTTGCACTTTATGTTGAACTGTAAATTTGTATTCCATAGGCATCATTACCACTGCAACATTTTTGTGGGTCAGCAGTGATTCCATTCTCTTTCCTCATCAATGTTGCATTTTTTTTTTTTTTTACAAGTGGGGTATCCTGCTGTGGATAGCTGAACACTATCAGCGTGACATATATGTCCTATATTCAAGGTATGTATGTGATGTACAAGCACCTGTTCCTCAGAACTTGCTGCCAGTCCAAACGTTACCTTTGAATTCAGTCTGCCAGACATTTTGTCATGTTGGTTGTGCTGATGAGTCTTAAGATAAATGCCATGTTGGGGTCTCTTTCTTCCTGTTTTTTTTTCTTCTTAATTACTCTTGTACTTGCCTTCGTGGAATGGGAAATGTGTACTGAAGAAAGATTCCTCCTAAGGATAGACACGAGAAGTGTCTTTTTTTTTTTTTTTTTTTTTTTTGGGTGCTACACACGACCATACTCAGAGAGCTGTCGGGCATTTGTCCCAAAGACTCTGCAGCTGTCAGTCCCTTTCTATTTATGTGGAGAACCAGTGTTTGAGGTTTTTTTTTCCAGCTCAGTGTACCATGGCAATGAATCCTCAGTTCACAATATTCAGCCGATGCTTAAGAAAAAAGCTAAAAATTCATGTGTCAAATATTTTACTGTCCTCCAGATGTCTCTGTCAGGTTGCATGAAGAATCTGAGAACTGTTTGATGCTGGGGTCAGCTCCCATTATTGCTGCTCAGTTGGAGGCAGACATTTGGCTGCTTACCTTCATGCCTGCTGAGGTTGTGCGTTCATCTGATACAGAAGAGCAGGGGGAACCATGGCTGATTTTATATCGGGGGGGGGGCTAGGGGAATTCCCAGAATTCTTGTTTGGGAGGAGGTTCCTGTTATCCTCATTGAATCCTGGTAGGAGTCTGAACTCCTTAGGTTTAATGCTGACTGTTCATTAAGGAAGCAGAAATCTAGACACGTAGCTCCAAAAAAGCACAAAACAAATAAAAATCCACAAGCCAGTTGTCAAAATCAATCAGTCCACAGTAAAAAAAAAAAAAAAAAAAAAAAAAAATCACACAGAAAATGTGTTTAGTAGAAAAAAACACAGCTCTAGTGCCTTGGCCAAAAAACCTTCTAGGAGTTAATAAGTCACAGTATAACTTTTAACCAGACATGCAGCCCCTGTTAAGAATCCACACAAAGAATAGCAGATTTACTTGGGGGGGCTTTTCAGTGCCATTGTAGCTCTAAAGCACCTCTGAAGGCTAGTCTGTCCTGGTTTCTTTTCCCTGGTTCTTCAAAATGTCATAAGGAGTCTGATTTCTCTGAGGAAAAGATGATACAGACTCTGAAGAATCATTGACTTACTCTTTTTCTCCTCTCTTGCCTTGAGGTCTGAAGAAGAGGATTCGTATTCCTGTGATTCCCCTATGGAGGAATTATCCTTCAGAGATACTGTGGTATGTATGGTGGAAAAATTTAATTGGGATTGTTTCCAGGTTTTTGACATTCAGAGGTGCTGTGAACTTTTATGTATAGATTCACCCAGGTCTTCTGCAGTACCTCCCAGTGTTGGATCCACTTTAGGGCACTTCTTCATTTTAGCCTCTGAAGCCCCTGATTTTCCCCCCTTTCATTAGTGTCTGTGGTAAGGAGATATTCTTGTTTGTGCTTACAGTATTAGTGTTGGATGACGACAAAGCCAAGTTTGCTGGATTCTCCCTTGGATAACCAGAATATCTCTTTGGCTCTGCAGTTGCTGAACTGTATAAGACTATAGAAGATTGCTGAACTGTATAAGACTATAGAAGAGAAGGCTGAAGTCCTGCAGGATCTGAAATGGAGCTTCCTTTCTCTCATTCCTAATTTAAAGAGAAATTACCCTTTTTTTCTCTTTTTGTCCGTAGCAGTAGAGGCGGCCTTCCAAAGGTTTCTCCTAATCGCCTTCTCAGGGTTCTAAAAGTCAAAATCTATCTTTTCTGGCAAATCTGCTTCCATTTAGTAAAGAACCATTTCTACCCCTTGGCCAGATCCCCCTGTTCCCAAGGTCGAGACTCTTCCTATCTGGCAACATGTAACCACAAACTGTTTGGTACTTTTCATTATCCAGTGTGGTTATTTTATGGTTTGGAAGTCCCTTCCCCATTCTCAGGCCTTCGCCAGCCTCCTCCTCCTTGCCTGCTCCCTCATTTCCTTTGGTCCTTCAGGATGGATATTCTTATACAGGAAAAGAGATCTCTCATTCACTCTTACCTTCCCACTCTTCAGATGACTCTTTGGCTGATGGGGGTTTTGATTCCTTTTTGACACCAATTTTCCAAGAACGTGCTTAGAGTTTTCAGGAGGTCAGAAACCCTACTACTAGAAAATCCTATGTGGCTAAATCAAAGAAATTTTCTGTTTGGTGTCTTAAGTGTGACCTCGACCCTTTTTATATCGTTATTCAATGGTCTTTTCTTATTTCTGTATCTATGAAAGCTCATTTGCGATTTCTGCTTGTCTGCCTTTGAACCTACCCCTTGCTTCTTTTTTTCAAGTCAAATAATTTTTGAAATTTGTCCTTCATTTTAGGCCCAAGAAGGTCTATTCTTCCTCCTTAGGACTGTAAATCTGTTGAGAAATTAACTCAGTTTCCCTTTCAACTTGCAGTTTCTTTTTCCTTGCTGCACTGTACTTGGAATACTATACTGTTGGTGACTCTGAACTTCAATCACTCATTGCAGTTCCAAAAATTTTTTTTTTTTTTCATAAGGACATGGTCTCTTCATACTAATCCCACTTATGCCCAAGGTAGTTAAACTGTTTGATTCAAGGATAAACCATTAATCTTCCTTTATTCACCTCTCTGCAGAATGCCAGTAAAGAGGGTTCTTCACACTTTGGATTTACATAGACAGATCAAATATTACCTGATCAAGATGAAAGGTATCTGGAAGTCTGAGCAACGTTTGTTTCTTTTATTCCAGGAAATTGGGTTTGGCTCTTTCTAAATAAGCCGTGTTCTCCAAGGCCATTTTTTTTTGCTCTTCATTTCTTGCCAAGCAGCTTTGGGGTCATTCTACAAAGGCCAATACTTATTCTTGTGCTCTTTTCAAGGGTCTGGATACTATATCCATTACTGAATCTGTTACTTGGTCTTCTGTACACACCTGTACTAAATATTACAAGTTGGATGTCATTTGTAGGGTCAGGGCAGGGTTTTCCAGGGCTATCATTCATGGCTTTTTGGAAGGCTGATCTGTGGCTGCTTCCTCCCATCCCCTCCAGTAGCTTTTGTACTCTTAAAAAAAAAAAAAAAAAAAAAAAAAAAAAAACTAGCAGCAACTGCAGAATGACAAAAAACCTAAATCCACACTGCTGTTCGGTAACAATGAAGGCTGTCCTCCTCCTTGTAAATTTCCAAAAAAAGAGCGAACCCGTGTGAATAGTGAAAAAGTTTAATAACTCATAAAACCATAGTGACAACCAAAAAACAGATTAAGCGCACTTTCATCTCGTAACTCGAGCCTTCATCAGAATCATCTGTTAATTTAAAAACATCATGTTTAAATAATCTTCCACTCATTTCCATTGGTTATTTTTGGCGCTCAAATCAATTAAATGCATTTTTACTTGTATTATGTATTATATTATAGCGTTGGTGAATACCTTATTGAAAAATACATAATTAAAAAATGCCACATTTAAAATACCATGTCAAAAAATATCTTATACAAACATACTGTTTACGATTTATAAACACTTATGTAAGAATGTGGTGGGTGTGGTCAATGCCAGTTTATGGCGGGAGAAAAGGAACTTTCATCAATTTGAAACCAATGCTGGAAATATAGTCACATCTATTCTAGTTGTTATACAAGAGGAGTTGTGTACCTGGCATATTGTTTAATATGCGGGGCATACTATGTGGGAAAAACTGAAAGGAATCTAAGAAATAGGGTATATGAACATAGCAGAGATATTAACAAAAAGAATGAGAATAATGCCCTTTATAGACATACCCTTAAATGCATGAATATGAATATAAAATTTTGGGAACTGGAAGAAGTCAAACAGAAGGACAGGAGTGGTGATTGGGAAACATTCCTGGAATATCGTGAGATGATATGGCAAATTAGATTGGATTCCTTTACTCACCTGGGAATGAACGATCACATCTCTATAAAACCAGCCCCGAAATTGTCATTAAATCCCAAGAGGACACTGAGTTTTGTTTATTCATTTATACATATACAATATATATACTTTTGTCCCATATATTTTCCTATTTTGTTATTATTATTATAATTTTTATAATATATAATACATATATATGCTTACAACTTTAATAGAGGTTTAATATAGAGGTTTTAGCATAGTACATCTTACACCCCAGTATTGTTTCACTATACCACATTTTTACAAAAGTGTTTATATATATATATATATATATATATATATATATATATATATATATATATATATATATATATATATATATATATATATATATATATATAGTGAATTTTAACAACAGTATGTTTGTATAAGATATTTTTTAACATGGTATTTTAAATGTGGCATTTTTAATTATGTATTTTTCAATAGGGTATTCACCAACACTATAATATAAGTAAAAAATGTATTTAATTGATTTGAGCGCCAAAAATAACCAATGGAAATGAGTGGAAGATTATTTAAACATGATGTTTTTAAATTAACAGATGATTCTGATGAAGTCCCGAGTTACGAGATGAAAGCGCGCTTAATCTGTTTTTTGGTTGTCACTATGGTTTTATGAGTTATTAAACTTTTTCACTATTCACACGGGTTCGCTCGTTTTTTGGAACTTACAAGGAGGAGGACAGCCTTCATTGTTACCGAACAGCAGTGTAGCTTTTGTACTCTCCCAATTGTAAAGAATACCGCAACACTGATTAGAAAGGGCGTAGTTGTGTGAGATCTTACCATACCAATAAGATGTTGTAATTCTCACTGTTGCAGTAGTCTGTCCCTCCCCCATTCCCCCTGTTCTTTGTTGCATTCCTTTTGGCTGAGGGGTCTGTCTTACTTTCCTTCACTCTTCCCTTCCTGGATGTACATATTCTTGCTTTCCTGTTGGAAGTGGCTCTTGTTTTCCTGGGGCAATTCAGTTCTGAGGATTAGGTGCTCATACTTCATATATGTACCTGCCACCTTGGACGTAGGACATATATCTAGCATACAGTGCCTGGAATGTATAAAGACTTTAGTGTCTGGCTGGATGTTTGGCTATCCATGGCAGGATGTCCCTGTTGTAAAGAATACTCAAGCGGTGAGAAGTAGGACATCTACCATTATGATTTTACACAACTTTACAAGTTTTCCCTTTTTTGTGTTCAACTGTGGAGTCTGTGTATATGGGTTATGGTTTGTGTGTCGGGCTTGCCCCCTCCCTGTTTTTAGATTCTTTTGTTGGAGTTTAAGATGAGTTGATTTTGGAGAATTCGGTCCATGTCAAGCTGTATTTTGAGTTGAAGTATTAACACTTTCTGCAACCCTCTCAGGATTGCTGTTTAACAGTAGTCTTTCTGCAGTAACGTGACTCCAGATGGCAAACTCCTTGTATGCTAGTTAGAGCTCCTTTTCTGTGAGCCACCTTTTCTGTCTTTTTTAGCCACTACTTCTACTAAAGGCTCTTGTATGTCCATGCTGTACTCCCCTCTACAGTTTCCCCCTCATTAGCAAGGGTGTTACCATTTCAGATTTATCGCGCACATGCTAGCTCCTTGAAACCACCCATGGTAATTGTAATGAGTCTGTGCATATATGTTGGTGTGTGTGTGTGTGTGTGTGTGTGTGTGTGTGTGTGTGTGTGTGTGTGTGTGTGTGTGTGTGTGTGTGTGTGTGTGTGTGTGTGTGTGTGTGTGTGTGTGTGTGTGTGTGTGTGTGTGGGGGGGGGGGGGGGGTCGCATTCAGTTTTATGTTTACCAATTCTGCCAGTATTGCCACCTTTTCCTTTCTCAAAGTAGTTTTGTATTTATCATTTGTAGAAAGTACAAAAAAAAAGTTTTTGTCTTTGCTACTGTTGTTCATGACCTAGAATTGTCAATATTTTGAGTTTGATCTGTATTTGTATATTTAGGCCCCCTCTCTTCCACATTCAGTCACCTTTTTCTAGCCTAAGCTAAACAGTTTATCTTCAAGTTGCTCACAAGACATGCTTCTTGTTTGAACTCTTTGAAATATCAGAGCACTGTCTTACTGTTTTGGCTGCTCCTTCCAGTTCTTTTGCAAGGAGGATGCAGATGCTCTTCGTGTTTCACTGTTGCAGTCATTACATTTGGGTAATCCTGCTGGCAGGTTGTCCTCAGTCGGCCTGAATTCCAAAGTCTTGGGTCCTGCATCGGCTGCTGTCGCCCCTTCTCTGACGTCAGGTCATCAGGGGTATAAAAGAAGAAGCTGACGTCATTTTCTTCAGTCTTTCTTGCTGCGCGGTGCCCGAAGCAGTAGCAGTTCGCAAGTGCCGGTCGGCCGACTCCTGAGATTTTCGTGTTTGAATTTCAGATCCGAAGTCATCAATAAAGCTAAGTACCCCGTTGGGGAAACTTTTTTTTTTTTCTTGCTCCAGACCGATGTCAGAAAAAGTAAATAATTGTATTTCTTGTGGAAAGCAAATACCTCATAAGGACTTTCACTCTTACTGTATTTCTTGCCTAGGCCCTGATCACAACGTTTCTGGTTGTCTGTTTTGTGCTAGATTTAACCAACGCACTATTAAGCGTCAGTATGATTTTGCTTTAAACTATTTTGGATGCAGGTTTAATTATCCAGAAATGTCATCTGATAGCCATCCGACTACCGGAGTTCATAAAAAATGCAAAGAAAAGGAGAGAGATAAACAACCGAGGCCCAAAACCGACGACAAAGCTTCTCCTAAGCCAGTCGCCGGTTGTCAGTGAGGTGCTTTCACAGCCCCTGACGCCCGCTACCGACTCCCACATGGAGTCGGTCATGCCGCTGGAAACTCAAGGTATTGGAGCTTTGGGTACTATTCCCTCAGATGGGTCCGGAGCTGCTGAGCAGGCACTGGCTTCTGAGGGTGTATTCAGACATAAACATCTTTACATTAAACCGACTTCAGCTTCAAAGGCAAAGACTAAAGCACCTTCTAAAGCAAAGAAACAAACTCAAGAGCCACATGGATAGGCCTCTATGCCCAAAAAACAGATGCTCAAAGTAGCCGAAGACTTGATTACCTTGATCAGGGGTTCCCATCCCCCTCCTGATAAGAGGTCTAGTCAAGAGGCTGACTATGAATCTTCAGATCAGGTTTCTATTTCTTCTGATTCCTCTTCTGATCAGGAATATTCTCTTCCCCCTATGCGGATTCTGATGCTGAAGAATCTGTACCTTCAGTTTCTCCTCCAGAGGACTATTCTTTTGGGGAAACCTTGCATACCATGAGGGAGCATTTCCACTGGGAGAGCCAAGATTTTTCAGAATCTAAAAAGAGGCTCAGAAATTTCCTTTTACTTCAACACAGGCCTCTAGCCATTCCACCTGTGTTAGACATTGTAGATGTGTTTTCGGAGTCTAGTCTTACCCCTGACTCCTTACCTCCAGCTCCTGTTAAGCCTGATGGATATTACAGGGTTCCTGACTCTCTCATAAATTCCTTTTTAAAAACCCTGCTGCAGACCCAGAGACTATTTCACAGGGTCCAAAAGGAGTTAAGGCTTCCGCTGCAAAAAAACCCTACCCCCTCTGACAGATTCTAGGGCACTGGATAGATGGGGGGAAAAGGTTTACACATCTGCTACCTTGGCTGAAAGGGCCTTAAACTGTCAGTTTCATATGCTCAAATGTCAGCAACATGTCATGGCATTGCTTAAACAGATAATATTAAACTCTGTGCAGAAAACAAGGAAATGCAGGATTTATTGCATGCAGATGAAGGTTGGAAAGCATACTTTGCAATGTGGTTTTGATTCTTTGGAGGCCTCCTGCAGGGCCGCAGTTACGGGTTCTGTAATTAGGAGGCATGTTTGGTTAAAGGAACAAAATCTGCCTGATCATGTGAAAGTTAAATTATTAGATGCACCTTTACAGCATGATACTTTGTTTGATGTTAAAGCAGAAGAGGTGTTAGAGAATGGAGGACAAAGCTAAATCTATGCAAACTGTCAAAGATTTTTTACAAGTACAGCCACTTAGGTTTAGTAGACACTGGCATACAAAGAATTGGTCCTTTCCTGTGTCAGACAGGCATCAAAGGGGGAGATCCAGACGCCCTAGAGGCAGATCCCAGGTGCAAGGTTCATATAGGTCAAACCAATGGGGTGCTTCTACCTCCAGAGTTGGAGAAGACAAATCACAAACTTACAGGAAACTGTCCCAATGACTTCCCCCTGCCTGCACCAAGCACTTATCTCCTGGTAGCATCCTTAGGGGGAAAATTAGCACTTTTTTCTCAAAATTGGCACATTATAACCCAGGACAAGTGGGTTCTAAACATAGTGTCACAAGGCTAAAAGTTCAATTTCCATACCCTGCCAAAGGCAAACGGCTGACCAGATCTGCCAAAAAATCAATGGGCAGAGACACAAAAACGAGTCTCATCCCTCATGGACATGGGGGCCATTCAACAAGTACCAGAGCAAGAGCAGGGACAAGGTTTTTAATCAAGACCTGTTCTTGGTACCCAGAAAGGACAAGGCCTGGAGACCAATACTTGACCTATCAATTTTGAACACATTCCTGGATATACCAAAATTCAAAATGTTAACTTTGCAGCAGCTTCTGCCCATGCTGGGCAAGAATGCTTGGCTTGTGACTTTAGACGTAAAAGAGGCATGCCTGCATGTCCCAATCAGACAGTCATGCAAAAGATACCTTAGATTCAAGGCTGGCTCAATGCATTACCAATTCTCTGCACTGCCCTTTGGCTTATCTACTGCGCCCAGTGCCTGGCACGAGTAATTGCATTCTGCAGACAAAGAGGAATACAAATATATCCTTACTTGGACGACCGTCTAATTCAAGCAGAGAACAAGGACATTCTTCTATAGCATCTGGCGTTTGTGAAAAGACTTCTAACATGCCTAGGGTACACAGTCAATGAAAAGAAATCAAAACTAGTACCCTCTCAAGAGATAATATTCCTGGGTGCAAGCTTAAATACAACTGCCCAGATGGCTTATCTCATGCCAGACAAACAAAGACAACTGACTACCTATTTCAAGATGCTGGCAACAAAGGCCCAGTTATCTGCAAGAAAAATTCTGCAGGCTTTGGGCTTCATGACATCCTGCATCCTACTAATTCCATATGCAAGACTGCATATGAGGAAACTTCAATGGTACCTAAAAAGTGTTTGGACTCAACATTGCCACAGCCTGGGACCATGATTACTCTCATTCCCTGCCTGCAACAGGAGTTTCGATGGTGGGCGAAGGCTTGTCACCAGAACAAGGGACAGCCATTCACATTACCCCCAGTCAGGCAGACACTAACAATGGATGCTTCAGATTATGCCTGGGGGCCCCACATGGCAGGAAGATGCATTCAGGGCACATGGTCCTCAAACCAAATGCATCTACATATCAATCAAAAAGAGATGCTAGCTGTTCAAAATGCCCTGACAACCTTCAAGGATCTACTTCATCCGGGACAACTACTGATAAAGACAGACAACACCATGGTCATGTGGTATATAAACAAGCAGGGGGGCACACATTCTTACCCCCTTGGCAGATTAGCCATGACTTTGTGGGACACAGCATTGACTTACCAAGCACATCTGCAGGCACAATTCCTGCCAGGAAAGGAAAATACTCTGGCAGACGAACTAAGCAGAAACCTCATGGATCCCCACGAGTGGCAGTTGGATCCACAAGTCTTCAGCATGATAACAAGGAAATGGGGATGCCCGGACATAGATCTATTTGCCTTCCTTCATAACTACCAACTAAAAAGATTCTGCACAAGGACTTATCACAGACAAACATGGAAAATGGATGCCTTATCTTTCAGCTGGAAAAACCTATATGCCTTTCCTCCACTGCCACTCCTCCCCAAGGTACTCCTAAAGGTCAGACAGGAGAAGCCAAAGGTGATATTGATTGCCCCAGACTGGCCTCGCCAGTACTGGTATCCAATCCTAAGGAGTTTGTCTCAATGCCCAGCTTGGACCTTACCTCAAATACCCCATCTACTGTCCCAGCAAAACAATCAGATCCTGCACAGCCAACTCAGGACTTTAAACCTGGCAGCATGGCAGATAATGTAATCATACAAAACACACCTCTCAGTAAAGCTGTGATGGATGTCATTTTGGAAGCCAGAAGGCCTAGTACTAGAAAATCTTGTGCTGGAAAATGGAAGAGATTCTGTGCTTGGAACCAGGCACAAGGAACTGGTACAGCTGTACCAAATATTCCTCAGATTTTGCAATACTTAACTGAGATGCTGGACAAAGGCCTATCTTTTTCATCCATTAAAATTCATGCCTCTGCCATTTCCACTCATTACAATACAGAGCCACCAATCTTTTCTCATCCTTTATTAAAGCAGTACCTCAGAAGAGCCAAAAATTTAAGGCCTCTGAGGAGATCACCATTAACTGCATGGGACCTCAGCTATGTCTTGGAAAAACTCACCCTGTCTCCTTTTGAGCCAGCTGCTACTGCTGTTATAAAGTTTTTATCTTGGAAAACATTTCTGCTCCTAGCAATAACTTCTGCAAGACTAGTTTCAGAGCTACAGGCACTTATGGCTGTGGAACTTTTTTTATCGTGTTTTATCCAGACAGGTTTTCTCCGAGGACACACCCGACATTTGTGCCTAAAGTGCTGTCCACAAGCTATTCAACTGCCAACTTTTTATTCAAATCCACAGAACAAGGGGGAGAGAATTCTGCATTCCTTGGACGTACACAGACAGCTTAGATTCTGTTTGGACAGAACCAAAGTTTTCAGGAAGACAGCGCAATTAATAGTAGCATATGCTGTAGGATCACAAGGAAAGGCCATCTCAAAGCATACTATTTCAAAGTGGATAGGTCACTGCATTCGTTTCTGCTATTTTCAACATGGCAAGCCAGTGCCTAAGGGCATTAGGCCACATTCAACCAGAGCTGCAGCCACTTCAGCAGCCTTTCTCAGGGGAGTACCAGCCAAAGACATTTTAGAGGCTGCTACTTGGAGTTCACTGCACACCTTTACAAAGCACTATCATCTGCCACTCTACTCTAAATCCAGGGCAGGCTTTGCCACTGCAGTTCTGCAGGGCGTCATAACTGCTCCTAATGCGGTTTAGCTCCAGCCTCCCAGCCATAGCTTTGGGACTGTACCCAAATGTAATGACTGCAACAGTGAAACACTGAGAACATAGTACAGTTGTGTACACTTACCATAAATGTAGATGTTCGAGTGTATTCACTTTGGCGTCAAAATGGCATCTGCTGCTTCTTTTGTACCCCTGACGAGCTGACGTCAGGGAAGGAGTGACAGCAGTCGACGCAGGACCCAAGACTTTGGAATTCAGGCCGACTGAGGGCAACCTGCCAACCTGCCAGCAGGATTACCCAAATGTAATGACTGCAACAGTGAATACACTGTAACATCTACATTTATGGTAAGTGTACACAATTGCACTTTGTCAGTGAATTGCAACAACTTGGCTGCTCCTTTCCCCTTCCTTTTCTTTTATCTTCATTTTCTCCTTAACTGTTTTGGCTAAGGGCTCCATTGCTTTAATAAAGTCCCAGTGAGTGCAGGCATCTGTGCATCTCCCCCCTAATTTTCCTTGTCCATTCTGTATAACCTTAATGGAGGACCTTTTGCAACCTGAATTGCCAGCACTTTAGCCTGTGTTGTAGCATTAGTTAGGGAGTTATCTTTGCACCTGGTTCTGACTCCTTCTCCGATCCGACGTGTAGCTTTGGAGCTGTCTGATTCATAGATTCATAGATTAGTACTAAGCTAACTGCCCTTGTGAGCCATTTCAAGCCTAGCCAATTATCCTTTGTGAGACTCAAACCCTGCACCTTGCATTTGTAAGGTAAACACCTTAACCATTAGGCCACCCTCCCAACCCTGATCTGAATATTCCACTTTCATCTTCAGATCCAGTGGTTTCCCTGACCCATTTGGCACCGATCCCCACTGAGCAGGACAAGTCTCTGAGCTGAAGTGCCTGTGTCAGATCTGGGGGGATTACTTTCACTCCTTCTTGGAGCCTCTGAGCTGGACAGCTTGGCTCTGGCTCCCTCCTCAGTGAGGAAATCTGAGAGGGGTCGAGAATCAGCTGAGTCGAGTGCTTTGGGTCCGGTGCGGTTGGTTTCTACTTCTCCTGGTCTCGCTCTGCCTTCAAGGAAGTGGAGAGGGCTTTTCCTATCCAAAGGCTTCTTTGTCTCTCATGTCCTGTCCCCATTCTCCATCGGATTTGAGCTCCAAGCCTCATCACCCTATGCCACAGGGACAGCTAGCCCTAAGAGCTTCCATACAGTTCCTACCCTGGAACAAGATTGTGTAAGAGGAGGCACTTGGATTCCACTCGGGAATCTTTGACTGAAGAAACCAATTTTGATGACTGGACAGGGTCCCCAAGTTCACTACCAGAGGCTGTACATTTTAGAGATTCTGTGCCAAAGAGGTGGTTGGTCCTCCCAAAGCCCTTCCCAAGAGGAGTCTGTGTTCCTAGAAACTTTTGGGTCTGGACCATGTACGTCTTGGGTTACGCCCCTCCACTGATGACCGTATAGACCTTGTCTGCTGCCAGGCTTGGAAGGAACCAGACACCATAGAGCCTATCCCCTGAAACCAGACAAGATTCTGGGAGCCTTTAAAGACAGGTAGTTTTGGAGTAAGGAAATCCCTGCAGTAGCCACCAAAAAGGAACGAGCTGAACAGTTGCACTGTCCATCCTCCTAATAGAGTCTAAGTCATTGGATGGGTATGGAAGGTGACTTTATGCTTCAGCGACATTTGCCTAGCTGTCGCTTAACTACCTGGCACACTTTACTAGATTACAGAGGGACTTGATAAAGGAACATTCTAAGTCTGTGTGCCCCAGGGTCCATGTTGGCAGGGGAGGAGGAAACTTATTCCTCTCATCTGGCTACCTAAAATCTATATCGAATGCATCCATGAGGTTAATTTCTCATGCAGCTTGAAGGTTCTTTATGGGCTGCTGATACAGCCATGGCCATTAGGAGACATGCCTGGATGAGATTGTGTGATTTTTGCAGAGCCCTTTTAAATCCTCATTCATCAATGCTCCCTTTGGATTTTCCCTGTATGGGCCCACAGTTAAAGACTCACTTTCCAGCAATGAGCAAGATGGAAAGACCTTGTCTGCCTTTTGGAATCCTTTTCTCTACCTCACAGAGACCTTTTTCCAGGAATCAAGATGGTGGTAAGAAATTGTGTTCTGAAAAATCTCAAGGACCTTTTCGAGATTCGTGATGATTTTCCTCCCAGCGGCAGAGGGGGAAATAACAATGAACGATGCCATACTCATGGCAGAGGGGTCTGCAGAACAAAGGGTCCAGAGACTTTCTCAGACGGGCCTTTTCAGTGCTCCTGAAAGGTTGCCAACTGTTCTTCTCTGGAGGCAGTCGGTGAGGCCCTAACCCTTACACGTGACCGCCTGGACAACAAACATAAAATAATCATGGGTGCAAAGGATTATATACAGAGAATATTACATTCCCTTTTCACAGTGGGTGGGACATTGGGGAGATGTCTCCTATCAGAGGGATTTGGCAGCTTTAGAAATTCAAAAGATGGTAGGAAAAGTCATCCAAGAGATCCCACCAGACCAGTCAGGATTTGGAATTTACTCAAGGCTCTTTTTAGTGCCAAAGAAAACAGGGGACCCGAGACGTATTTTGAATGTCGGTCATCTGAATCATTTTGTGAAGAACTCCAAGATGTTCATAGTGTTTCACTGTTGCAGTCATTACAGTTGGGTTATCCTGCTGGCAGGCTACCCGCAGTCGGCCTGAATTCCAAAGTCCTGGTCCGACGTCTGTTGCTGTCGCCGCCTCCCTGACGTCAATGCAGCAGGGGTATAAAAGATGCAGCCGACGCCATTTTCTTCAGTCTTTCTTGCTGTGCGGTGCCCGAAGCAAAAGCAGTTCGCAAGTGCTGGTCGGCCGACTCCTGAGATTTTCAAGTTTGAATTTCAGATCCGAAGTCTTCATTGAAGCTAAGTACCTCGTTGGGGTAACTTTTTTTTATTGCTCCAGACCGAAGTCATTAAAAGTTAATAATTGTATTTCTTGTGGGAAGCAAATACCTCATAAGGATTTTCATTCTTAATGTATTCCTTGCCTAGGCCCTGACCACGACGTTGCTAGTTGTCGGTTTTGTGCTAGATTTAACCAATGCACTATTAAGCGTCAGTACGATTTTGCATTTCATTATTTTGGCAGAAGATTTAATTATATAATGCCGTCGGAACAGCCGACTACCGGAATTTATAAAAAGCGCAAAGAAAAGGACAAGCATCCGAGGTCCAAAACCGACGAGGCTTCAGCTAAGCCAGTCGCCGGTTCTCAGTGAGGCGCTTTTGCAGCCCCTGACGCCCACTACCTCAGAGCCACAGGCCGCTTCCGACTCCCACGTGGAGCCGACTAGGCTGCTGGATATTCAAGGTATTGGACCCTCAGATGGGTCCGGAGCCGCTGAGCAGGCATCGGCTTCTGAGGGTGTTTTCAGGCCTATACAGTTATATGTAAAAACAACTTCAGCTTCAAAGGCAAAGACTAAAGCATCTCTAAAGGCAAAGAAACAAGTTCAGCATTTACCAGGACAGGCCTCCATGCCTAAAAAAACAGATGCTTAAAATGGCCGAAGACCTAATTACTTTGATCAGGGGTTCCCATCCCCTTCCTGATAACAGACCTAGGCAAGAGAATATGAATCTTCAGATCAAGTTTCCATTTCCTCCGATTCCTCTTCTGATCAGGGATACTCTCTCTTCCTCCTTATGAGGATTCTGATGCTGAAGAATCTATCCCTTCAGCCTCTCCTCCTGAAGATTATTCCTTTGGGGAGACCCTGCATACTAATGAGGGAGCATTTTCATTGGGAAAGCCAAGATTACTCAGGATCTAAGAAAAAGCTCAGAGATTTTCTTTTACTACCTCAGCACAGGCCCCTTGCTATCCCTCCTTTTTTAGACATTGTAGATGTATTTATAGAGTCCAGTCCCACTCCTGACTCTTTACCACCAGCTCCTGGTAAGCCAGACGGATACTACAGGGTTCTTGAGTCACATAAATTTCTTTATAGAAACCCTGCTGCTGACCCAGAAACTATTTCTCGGGGTCCCATAGGGGTCAAGGCGTCTACTGCAAAAAACCCAATTCCCTCTGATAGGGATTCAAGGGCCCTGGACAGATGGGGGAAAAAGATTTACACTTCTGCTACTTTGGCTGTAAGGACCTTAAATTGTCAATTTCATATGCTTAAATATCAACAGTATCTAATGTCACTACTAAAACAGAAAATGTTGACAAATTCTGAATGTGCAGAAAACAAAGAAATGCAGGATTTATTGCATGCAGCTGAACAAGTGGAAAAGCATACTTTGCAATGTGGTTTTGATTCACTGGAGGCCTCCTGCAGGGCCACTGTTACGGGTTCTGTCATTAGGAGGCATGCTTGGTTAAAGGAACAGAATCTGCTTGATCATGTTAAAGCAAAATTATTAGATGCTCCATTACAGCATGATACCTTGTTTGGTGTTAAAGCAGAAGAGGTGTTGAAAATAGAGGACAAGGCTAAATCTATGCAAACAGTCAAAGATTTCTTACAGGTACAACCTCCCAGATTTAGCAGGAACTGGCCTGCGAAGAATTGGTCTTTTCCAGTGTCAGAGAGGCCACAAAGCGGCAGATACAGATGGCCCAGAGGCAGATCCCAGCCCCAGGGCTCATACAGGTCTAAACAATGGGGTGCTTCTACCTCCAAAAGTGGAGAAGATAAATCACAGCCATACAGGAAACGGTCTCAATGACTTTCCCCTGCCAGTACCGAGCACTTATCTTTTGGCAGCCCCTTTAGGGGGAAAACTAGCACTTTTTTCACAAAACTGGCACATGATCACCCAGGACAAATGGGTCCAGAATATAGTTTCTCAAGGCTACAGGTTCCATTTTCAAACCCTGCCAAGGACAAATGGAACGCCAGACCTGCCACACAATCAATGGGCAGAGGCTCAAAAACGAGTTTCAGCCCTCATGGACATGAGGGCCATTCAGCGAGTGCCACAGCAAGAGCAGGGACTAAAATTTTACTCAAGACTCTTCTTGGTGCCCAGAAAGTACAATGCATGGAGACCAGTACTGGAACGGTCTATTCTAAACACATTTCTGGATATTCCAAAATTCAAAATGTTGACTCTGCAGCAGCTTCTGCCTATGCTGGGCAAGAAGAAGGCATGGCTTGTGACTTTATACCTAAAAGAGGCATACCTGCATGTCCCAATCAGACTTTCATGCAGAAGATACCTCAGATTTATAGCTGGCTCAATGCACTACCAATTCTCTGCACTGCCCTTTGGCTTATCTACTGCGCCAAGGGTCTTCACAAAATGCCTGGCACCAGTAATTGCATTTTGCAGACAAAGAGAAATACAAATTTATCCTTACTTGGACTATTGCCTTATTCAAGCAGAGAACAAAGACATTCTACTACAGCATCTGGCGTTTGTAAAAAGATTACTAACATGCGTAGGGTACACAGTAAACGAAAGGAAATCAAAACTAGTACCCTCACAAGAGATAATATTCCTGGGTGCAAGCTTAAATACAACTGCCCAGATGGCTTATCTCACGCCAGGCGAACAAAGACAAGTGACTACTTATTTCAAAATGTTGGCAACAAAAGACCCAGTTATCTGCAAGGAAAATCCTGCAGGCTTTGGGCTTCATGGCATCCTGCATACTGCTAATTCCATATGCAAGACTGCATATGAGGAAACTACAATGGTATCTAAAAAGTGTTTGGACTCAACATTGCCACAGCCTGGGAACAATAATTACCATCATTCCCTGCCTGCAACAGGAGTTTCGATGGTGGGCAGAGGCCTGTCATCACAACAAGGGACAGAGTTTCACTTTACCCACAGCCAGGCAGACATTAACAACAGATGCATCAGATTATGCCTGGGGGGCCCATATGGCAGGAAGATGTATTCAGGGCACATGGTCCACAAGCCAAATGCATCTACATATCAATCAAAAAGAGATGCTAGCTGTTCAAAATGTCCTGACAGCCTTCAAGGATCTACTTCATCCAGGACAACTATTGATAAAGACGGACAATACTACAGTCATGTGGTACATAAGCAGGGAGGAACACATTCCTACCCCCTCTGCAGGCAAGCCATGACTTGGTGGAACACAGCATTGACTTACCAAGTACATCTACAGGCACAATACCTGCCAGGAGAGATAAATTCTCTGGCAGATGAACTAAGCAGAACCCTAATGGATCCCCACAAGTGGAAATTGGATCCACAAATCTTCAGCATAACAAGGAAATGGGGATGCCCGGACATAGACCTCTTTGCCTCGCCTTACAACTGCCAACTACAGAAATTCTGCACAAGGACTTATCACAAGCTAGCATGGAAAGTGTACGCTCTATCTTTCAGCTGGAAAAACTTGAGTATATGCCTTTCCTCCTCTGCCTCTCCTCCCCAAGGTACTCCTAAAGGTCAGACAAGAGAAGCCAAAAATGATACTGATTGCCCCAGACTGGCCCCGCCAGCACTGGTACCCAATCCTAATGAGCTTGTCTCAATGCCCAGCCTGGACATTGCCTCAAATTCCTCACTTATTGACTCGACAAAACAGTCAAATCCTGCACAGCCAACTCAGGACCTTAAACCTGGCAGCATGGCGGATAATATAACCATTCAAAACACGCCTCTGTCTAAAGCAGTGATGGATGTTATTTTGGAGGCCAGGAGGCCTAGCACCAGAAAATCTTATGCAGAAAAATGGAAGAGGTTCTGTGCTTGGAACCAGCCACAAGGAATTGACACACATGTACCAAGTATTCCTCAGATTTTATAATTCTTAACTGAGATGTTGGACAAAGGCCTATCCTTTTCCTCTATTAAAATTCATGCCTCTGCCATTTCAGCTCACTACAATATAGAGCCACCTCTATTCTGTCATCCATTACTAAGGCAGTACCTCAGAGGGGCCAAAAACATAAGACCCCCAAGGAGAGCACCAATATCTACATGGGACCTAAATTATGTCTTGGAAAAACTCACACTGCCTCCTTTTGAACCAGCCTCTACAGCTGATATAAAATTCTTATCTTTGAAAACAGCTTTGCTCCTAGCAATAACTTCTGCGAGACGAGTCTCAGAGTTACAGGCACTCATGGCTGTGGAACCCTTTATCATCTTCCATCAGGATAGGGTTTCTCTAAGGACAAACCCGACATTTATACCTAAGGTAGTGTCCATTGTGGCCCTGAATCAAACGATTAATTTGCCTACCTTTTATCCAAACCCACAGAATAAGCGTGAGAGACTTCTGCATTATTTGGACATTCACAGGCAGCTACATTTTTACTTGGACAGAACCAAAGCTTTCAGAAAAACTGAACAACTTCTAGTGGCATATGCTGCAGGATCACAAGGAAAGGTTATCTCAAAGCAGACTATTTCAAAGTGGATAGGCTGCTGCATTCGTTTCTGCTATTCACAGCATGGCAAATCAGTGCCTAAGGGCATTAGGCCACATTCAACCAGAGCATCAGCCACTTCAGCTGCCTTCCTCAGAGTACCACCAACAAAAGACATCTTAGAGGCTGCAACTTGGAGTTCAGTGCATACATTTACAAAGCGCTATCACTTACCTCTCTACTCTAAATCTAGAGCAGGCTTTGCCACTGCAGTTCTGCAGGGCCTCATTGCCTCTCCTAATCCTATTTAGCCCCAGCTGCCCAACCATAGCTTTGGGATTCAACCCAATTGTAATGACTGCAACAGTGAAACACGATGAACATAGTACAGTTGTGTACCTACCATAAATGTAGATGGTCGAGTGTATTCACTGTTGCAGTCCAGGTTACCCACCCACCATCCCCCTTTCCTTTGCTGGGCCTAATCTGTACTTCTCTCTTCTATACAACCTATGTGGTGTATTTGCTTGTAGATGAAGGTAGAGTTTTACTTTACTGTATGCATGTTTATTGGCATAAATTAGCCTACCCTTTTGGGGGCACCTGACATCTGGGGCAAGTAAAACTGAAGAAAATGGTGTCGGCTGCATCTTTTATACCCCTGCCGCACAGACGTCTGGGAGGAGGCGACAGCAACCGACGCCGGACCAGGACTTTGGAATTCAGGCCGACTGCGGGTAGCTTGCCAACAGGATAACTCTATTGTAATGACTATAACAGTGAATACACTCGAACATCAACATTTATGGTAGGTACACAACTGTACCTTCTGGATGGTCACGTTCAGTCCATTCTGTCTCTTCTAAAGAAAGATGACTTGGATGTGCTCTGTAGACCTTCAAGATTCATACTGTCGCATCAAAATAAACAGGTGTGCTTGAAGATGTCTGTGCTTTTGGCTGTGTGCCAGTTCAGACCCCTGCCCTTTGGTCTCACCTCAGCCCCCAGGGTGTTCAAATGCATGGCAGTGGTGGCAGCTCATCTTAGATGGCACAGATTCAGTGTGTTTCCTTATTTAGATGGTTAGCTCCTTTCTGCACCAACCAAGCATCTACTAGAGAAGGCCAGGGATTATTTAGTCCAGTTGTGTCCATTCCTAGAGAACAGTCAGTCTTTCCAGGTCCTGTCTTTAACCAGTTCAAATCTTGGGAGTTTATAGGAGCTCACCTGAACACTCAGTCAGTTTGCACTTTTTTACCCCAAAGCAGAGTTTATACTCTAAAACTGCATATCAGACCGGTTCTAGAGTATCCCTCTTCTCCAGCAAGACTGGATCTTCAGTCCTTAGGTGATCATGCTTCACTCTTGTAGTCCTGACTTATGGGATTTCCAGCTTTGGAAGCCTTTGGTTGACCCGACTACCAGAATAAAAAACTCCCTCTTTTCTGAGCTGGCAGATGCTTTACCCTGACATCAGGACAGTTGAGTTTAAAAGGAGTCAGCAGACACTATGACATCAGTCTTTCTTGCCGTCGGAGCCTGAAGCCATTGTGAGTGCATCAGTTGGTCCACACAGGAGTGAGAAATTCTTTTAAGGTTAATTACCCCATTGGGGAACTCCTTTTTTTTTCTTACTTGTGACTCATGTCAGATAAAGTTAACAGTCTTCGTTGTGGTAGACATCCTGCACAGACACTTTCATATCTTGTGTTGCTTGTTTAAGTCCAAACCATGACATCTCTAATTGCCGTCTGTGCGCCGTTTTCAGTACTAGGACTATAAGGCATAGAGCCAAAGTTGTATCTAAGCACCTTAGTCCGCAGTCTGCTTCCCATCACACAATGGCATCTATCTGTTGTCCCAAGGTTGAGCCCCCTACCTGAAAAAAGACCCAAACTTAGGGCCTCTGATGACAACCCCCCCCCCCCCCGAATAAAAAGAAGGAACCCAACAACTGAGACCTTTTCAGAGTCCCCGGATTCAGATAAAGACTCTAAGCAGGAGGACTCTCTCCTGGCAGATGAACCCTTCCTTACCTCCATTGAAGATTCTGATTCAGAAAAGGTGTTGCCTTCTGCTATTCCCCCTGAGGGCATTACCTTTGGGAAGACATTTTTCTAGTGGTAGGCACCAGAGTATTTCTAAGCAAAAAAGGAGGTCCAGGGAGTTCCTTGATCTCCCTCAACACAAACCCATGGCTATCCCTTCAGTTTTGGAAGTGATAGAAGATGTCTTTCTGGGATCATCTCTCAGTCTAGACTTTGTTCCCCCATCGCCTCATAAACCAGACAGGATTTATAGGGTAGTAGACTCACTTAAATTCCTTTTTAAGAAACCCCTCTGCTGACCCAGAGGTTGTCACCTCAGTTCCCAAAGGAGTTAGGGCTAGTACTTCTAAAAACCCTTTACCTACGGACAAACAAAGCAGGGCCCCTGACAGATTTGGGAAGAAAGTTTATACTTAATCTACCCTGGCCATGAGGGCCCTCAATTGCCAGTTCCATTTGATAAAATACCAGCAAAGTATTTTTGAAAAAAAAAAATGAAACAAAAGGTTTTCTCCCTGGAGGAGAACCTGTCCAAGGAATTGCTAAATCTCTACCACTCCAGTTCCCAGGTAGCTAGGCACTCCTTGCACTGTGGATATGATGCCCTAGAGGCATCTTCCCTAGCTGCTGTCTGTGGCTCGGTCATCAGAAGGCATGTTTGGCTTAGGGAAAAGGCATTACCAGAGCATGTCAAATATAAACTGCTAGGTACACCCCTGGGTAAGGACTCCTTTTTTGGACCAAAGGCAGAGGCTGTGTGTTTTTTAAAAAAAAAAAAAAAAATCGATGCAAATGGTCAAAGACTTCCTCCAAGTCCAGCCACTTGGGTTCAGTAGGAATTTCCCCACTAAACATTACCCCCCCCCTACTTACAGCTTGCCTTCACATGAGAGTTCTCCAGTGGATCCTGGCAGTGCAATGGTCTATGCTTTGGTACCCTTTGAAACAGCCTATAAAGATTCTGCAAGCTTGCAAAGGCTCCCTTCTTTGTTGGGTGCAGTCCATCGAGGTTCATCAGGGACATAGTCTAGTACTTACCTATGAACCTTTCTGCCCAAGGGCATTTATAAGCCTAGCCAGAATGTGTTGGCTTTCACCACCCCCTTAGATTAGTTCCCTGTGCCTCTGTCCAGCAGAGCCATCAGTTCCCTGCGCCACTGTCAAGCAGAGCCATTAGTTCCCTGCGCCACTGTCCAGCAGAGCCAGTGCAGTGATTCCCGGGGTAAATTTTCTGTGAGCCAGTGCAGCGATTCCCGGGGGAAATTTTCTGTTTCCCATCCACCCGTCAAGGTTTCTCTTGAAGAGTGTTAGTGAGGGGCTCTGCCTGATGTATATTGGAATCCTGTTCCAAAGCATGGGGAGTCTCTGGGATAGGAATCTATCCCTCCAGCATGTCCTATTTATCGTTGTGGTGAGGTTTATATCTCTAGAGCGTGTTGCTCTCTGGGATGTTCCACCTAAAAAAAAAAAAAATGTCCATCAATTCTGGGTTGGACATGGCCTTGTATGTCAGGCAGAGATCACCTCTGAGTAAGCGGTATGCAACTGAGTACAGCTGGAGTTTCTTGAGTCGGGCTGCATAAGGCATCTGTTTGAGGCCAGTAATCCTCTTGGTGAGGTACTTTTGTGGCCTTTCCAGCTCTTGCAGGTGTCTTGTAAGGTACATTCCAAATGGGGCGTTGTATTATATGATTGGTCTAATGAGTGATGAGTAGAGAGGCACAATCGAACCAATCAAACCCTTTTGTGATTAGGTGGGCCACATAGAAGGATTTTCTAACCACCTTGGCAATATGATCATCAAAGGAGAGATTACTATCTACTTGGGTCCCCAGATCCCTTATTACATTTTCTGTATTTAGGGGACTACCACCTATGTGGTAGTACGCGGGTATTTTGTTTTTTCCAAAGGGGATGACTATGCACTTTTTGGCATTTAGCTTGAGGCCATGATTTTGACACCAGGTATCAGTCTGTGAGACCCATCTGAAGGGTGTCAGTATCAGCTGGAGAATCAATTATGGCCCCTAGTTTACAGTAGTCTGCGAACTTGGTCAGCCATAGTCCTCCTATGCTTGCTTGTACCTCTGAGAAGTATATACTGAACAGGAGGGGTCCTAGGACTGAGCCCTGGGGGACACCACTTGTAACCGGTTTAGAGTTGGACGTAGAGCCTGCAACTCTCACCATGTGGGTTCTATCCGTGAGCCAGTTGGCAGTCCATCTCGTGACATAGGGGTTTATGTTCAAGCTGGTGAGCTTGTCTGTAATACTCGAATGGGGAATGGTGTCAAAAGTCTTTGCGAGGTCTAAGTAGGCTGTGTGGACCTTCTTTCCCTTGTCTAATGCCTTGGTAACAGTCTCAAAGAAGTCCACCATGTTTAGGAGGCATGATCTGCCCTTAAAACCAAGCTGGGTAGGGTCCAAGGTTTGGAGGTTCCCAATGTCTCTTTTAATGAGTTCCATGATGATGCGTTCCATAGCCTTGCAGACCAGGCTAGGCAGGCTTATAAGGCGATAGTTCCTGGGGTCCATTGTGGCTCCATCTTTGTGGAGCGGGATAACTATTGCTGTGCGTCACTCTATGGGTACGTAGCCTGTAGAGAGGCTGAGTTTGAACAGTGTGTTTAGGTGAGGGGTTAGTTCATTTTGGAGCTCTTGTAAGACGCAGCCTGGGTCCCCGTCCGGTCCCATTGAAGCTGTGTTTGGCTTTGGATAGGGCTGTTTTAACCTGTGCATCGGTGATTGACTGGGCCCTACATTTTTCTGGTATGCTTATGGGCCCTTTAGGGGGTGAGAGGGGGGGTGAAGATTGCACTAAACCTGTCTGCCAGAATGTTTGCATTGTCAGTCGGTTCAGTGTATTTTGTGCCATTCTACACTAACTCAGACCAGATCTGAGAGTTTCCACTTAGGTTCTCGACATAGCTAAAGAACGCTTTGTGGTTATCTTTGGAGTCATTGGCAATTTTTCTTTCGAAACTAGCCTTGGATGATTTAATGAGGGATCGTAGTTTCTTGCTGATACTGATCAGGGATGTCTTTCCTTCTTGGGAATTTACTCTTTTCTGTACTAATTTCCTCCTCCTGTTGTATAGCTTGTTTATGGCAGGGGTCCACCAGACTGGTTTCCTTTTTCTTGGAGGAGTGATTCTTGGTTTTACTTGGGATAGCATGATCCATGCATTCCTGCAGATGCTCATAGAGTGCCTTTGTAAAGGTTTCAGCAGCTTGGACAGCATTGTTCTTTAGCATTGGGGCTGTGAACCTTTCCACCTTGGTCTTAAGTAACGTGAAGTTTGCTTTTGAAAAGTTTTTCATGGTTGTTTCCTTGATTGGGGGTGGGGGTGGAATGTGGATATCCAGAGTGATTAGTCTATGGTCTGATCTAACAAGCGAGGGGTTGACCTCCGGTGTGGAACACCCAGTCGCCCATGTTGGTGATGACCAGGTCCAATATGTTCCGTCTGGTGGGGGTGTTGACCAGTTGACCCAGGGCATTCAAGTTTATAAATTCTAGGAAGCGTTGGGCAAGGGAGTTAGTACTTGAGTAGTTCTCCCAGTTTGTTTGGGGAATTGAAATCGCCCAGTGTTAAGGTGTTTGGTAGGACCTTCATATTTCCCAGTGTCTCCAGAAATGCGGAATGGGGGTCCTGGGCCATGGTGGGTGATCTGTAGCAAGCTACAATTTGGATTGCAGTTTTGCCCATTGTTAATTGCACATGGATGATCTCTGATGCATTGTGCTGCGCCACTAACCTGGTGGTGTGGGTATACTTGATGAATATGGATACACCCCCGCCTTTTGTGTTTCGGTCCTGGTTCTGTGGCCAAATGGAATAGTATGAGTTATAGTAGTGCTGGGGTGCTCTCAGGAGCCTTAAACCAGGTTTCTGTTACTGCACAGATGTCTATGTTCTCTATACTGAGGAGTGCCTCGAGTGCATGCATTTTGAGGTTTAGACTTCTGGCATTGAGTTGAGTAGCATTACCCTCAGTTTTTGTTTACTTGTGCTACTTATGGTGGTGGGTTTGTCTTTTGAGCCTTGCCTGAAAAAGGCACTATGGGGCGGCAAGAACCTTGGCCAGTATTCGAAAGCCTAAGGGTGACAGGTGCAAATCCACAAAACGAAGCCAGCAGGTGTGGAAGGTGAAGAAAACAGTTTATTCAGCCCAGAAGAAAAATCCCCTGGGTAGCATAAGCAACCAAATCAAGTGTCCAAACCGGTTTCGGCTCGACAGAGCCTTCTTCAGTGGATACAAACAGTAAAAACAGATACAACCCAGTACATAGATATATATGACTGGTGAATAACACAAGAACCAATCAAAATAGTTGAACAATGAATCAAAATTGGTCATTCAGACCAGGTGGAAACAGGGCTCCAAGTTTGACTATCCATTTCCTTTCTTTAAAATTAAGCAGCTCATGCCAATTATCTTGGTCTCTGCAAATACCTTTTATATGGTCAATAGCCACAAACTTAAAAGAAGCTGTTTTATGTTTCAAACTGTGTTTATATAGGGCATTGTTAGGATGTTTATTCTTAATATCACTGAGATGTTCACAAATTCTCAACCGAAAAGATCTGGAAGTCTGCCCCACATAAAAGGCAGAACAAGTGCAGGTCACCAAATAGATGACCCACTTAGTGCTACAATTAGCCCAAAATTTGATTTCAGAAATCTCAGAGGTATTTTTACTAGTAAATTCCCGGGTATGTGAAACCCGCATACAATCTACACAATGACCACATGAGATACATCCTAAAACCGGACCCCCTGTCAAAGAAGTTTGAGTGAGAACTGTGAAGTTATCAAAAGTTTTTTTGTAGGTGCAAGCCATCTCTTGCGAAGCAACGTGGCTTGTCGAGCATCTCATCCCAGGCAGACAGATACTGGATCCCCTTTGAATGACACCAGAAACTTAGCCAATAGTTGAAATTGATAATTTTTTCTTTATACTGTGGCATCATTCTTGGTAAGGGCAGGATGCTAGTCAGGGCCATACCGGCCTGGGCTACATGATCAGAGAGCTCTTCCATGTCTCTCTTCATGTAGTCCACGGAGGTACGTCTCGGGTCATTCACACCAACATGGACAATTACAGAGTTGTATTTGTACTTGTTCTGGAGTGACCTGAGTGCTTGTGTTATGTGGCAGATCCTGGCATCTGACAGGCAGTTAACTGTAACCTTCTTGGCCAGCCTAGTTAGTGGGACATCAGTATGCCTGACTATAGAGTCGCCTATTACTAATGTGTTGGGTATGTTATTTTGCATTAAGGGCTGTGATTGTGTGGCACACTGATTGTGAAGTATGTGTTTCAAGGTTGGTGATGGGGTGTGGAGGTTGCTTGGATGCCTGCTTTGGAGGTCTCTGTTGCTTTTGTAGATTTTTATTTAGTGCCTCAGAGTATGTTTTCATGTATTCATGTGTGTTATTTGCCGGTGTTGGTTTATTAGGTCTATGTGAGACTGGCGGTGTGTTGCAAGTATTACCCTTCTCCTCTTGACTGTCAGTTCCAGTCTTGGGTTGAGAGAGCTTTGCCTCCAGTTTGGCTGTATAATTGCATCTCACGCATATATTAGTGTTTGGTGGTAGGACGAGAGGGTTGTCTGTGTACATGAGGCAGTTGTAACATTGCCTCAAAATGTCCAGATTCACCAGTTGGACTGGAGAGTACACCGGAAACTGCCCTTTGGATATGCCTGAATAGGTAGAGTAAGCTGATTTTCTGATTGGCTGGTGGGGACGAATAGAGAGCCTTGTCCTTCTGGACACTATAGGGGTGTCTAGTGCTAGGGTTAATTAGTGCTTGCTATGAGTTTTGCGCAAGTGCTTGACTGAAATGATGGTTGTCCTTCTGGAAAGTATAGGGGTGTCTAGTGCTAGGGTTAATTAGTGCTTGCTATGAGTTTTACGCAAGTGCTTGACTGTGAAATGACTGTTTGAGTGCTAAAGTTGAAGGTTTGTCTAGTTCCAAGGGAAAAATTGAAGAGTACACTCCGTGGAGCCGAGAATAGTTTTAACTCTAGCTAAATGGTGCTGCCCGGTGCACAAAACCGCACAAATGCAGTTTTTATAGCAGGGAAGTGAAAGAGATATAAATTAATCCAAAATAGCTGATAAACTACTAACTTCTGGGCTGAAACTACTCCTCCAGGGACAGATAGGCTGCTCAAAGCTCCCCTCTCTCACAGGTGAACAGAGAAACTTCCCACTATCCAAGTAAGATATGGGCAACACAGAAACTTGTAACTCAGCCCTGAATTCAGCAATAACCTGAAAACTGGACTATGCTAGTTCAGAAAGGCGGGTAACAAGTATATATAATTTTCAGAAAATAGAGTAGATACAATCAAAACAACACTTTAAATGCACAGAAAAGGTTATTGCACTTTAGTGTGTAGCCTACAACAGTTAAACAGATTATTTAAACACAAAATGACTTAATTCAAGTGCAGGCAGCAAATAAGTACAATATGTAGCAATAAACTTTTTAAATCACAGATTCGCTAAAAAAAACTGGCATTTTAGGTGGAATTAGTTAAGACAGCAAGAAAAGTGATACTTAATCACGCTAAAGTCACTCGTCTCTCTGCTGCTGTAGACTCAGCAGAACACCTGGAAGGCACTTGCTGAGTGGAATACAAGCGTAAAAACTGTGCAAATGAGGTTTTTATAGCAGGGAAGTGAAGGAGATAGAAATTAGCCCAACATGGCCAATAAACTACTAACTTCTGGGCTGAAACCACTCCTCCAGGGACAGATAGCCTGCTCAAAGCTCCCCTGTCTCACAAGTGAACAGAGAAACTTCCTTCTATCCAAGTAAGGTATGGCAACACAGAAACTTGTAACACAGCCCTGGATTCGGCAGTAACCTGAAAACTGGACTATACTAGTTCAGAAAGGCTATATATATATATATATATATATATATATATATATATATATATATATATATATATATATATATATATATATATATGTATATATATCCCCCCTAGAAAATAGAGCAGATACAATCAAAACACTTTACCCAACTAACCAGTTAAAAAGCTTAAAACTGAGCCGTGTTCCAGCAGTCTTCAATCAGACAAGTTCTAACTGCACAGTCCTGCCACTAGGGTACAGTGAAACCTTCTCCAAAAAAGACTGCCTGGATCAGTGCACAAGTTGTACAAACAAAGCTAGATCCAGCTGGCCTGAATCTAGTCTATGCTACAGCAAACAAGGCGTACCGATTTCAGAAAGAAGCAGTTCAAGTAAGCATGTGCAATAAGCCTTTAACCAGAAATTCCTAGCTCAGAAGGGCATTCCTCCCCCGAAGACCACGTTGACCATGGACACCTCCCAGTTGGGGTGAGGGAGCATTTCTTGGGATGGACTTTGCAAGGCACATGGTCCCCAGAAGAGATCAATTTGCATTTCAATGTTTTATAGATGAGAGTGGTCCCATTAGCACTGCAGGCCTTTCATAACTCTCTTCCTCTAGGAACAATTGCTAGTCCAAAAAGACAGAAGCCACGTCTGTGGTTTGGTACGTGAACAAACGAGGGAACCAGATCTTTACCCCTTTTGCAGAGAAGCACTGAGAATCTGATAGTGGGCAGTGTCTTCCAACTGCCTTCTTGTAGCAACGCATATACTGGGGAAATCCAAAGTTTTAGCCACAAGACCATCCTGATGCTGCACAAGTGGTCTCGGTCATGCAGTAACAGAAATGATTTTTCACCAATGGGGGTCAACTTTTCTGTGACTTTTTTTTTTTTTGGCTCTCCCTCCAACAAGTGCAGCAGGTTATTTGCCCTAATCCCCCCTCAGGGAGAGTCGCTGGGAGATGATTTAGTCTACTCTTGGTCTTCTGGTCTCCTGTACACTTATCCTCTCCTCCCCTTAATACCCACATTTCTCTGGAAAGTGAAATGGTTGAAGAGCAAGGTAATCCTTATTGCCCCTTTCTGGCCTTGGCAGGTATGGTTTCCATTCCTATGGTCTTATCTCCTGTGTCCTCCTTTGGCACTGGACCCCACTCCCGATCTACTATCATATCCACTGGGAATGATTCATGTGGACATTCAAGGCCTCAAATTAACTGCATGGTTTCTCCAATTCCAGTGATGGCTGGACAATCCAGGTTTTCTTCTCTGTTTCACCAAGTCTTTTCATCCCAGAAACCTTGTATGAGAAAAAATTATAAAAGTAAATGGAAGAGATTTTCTTATTGGGCAGAACAGAGGTAGTTTGATCGTTTTACCACTCCAATTCCTCTTGTGTTAGAATTTTTTGCTTCAGTCTTTCAAGGTGGTGCCAGTTTCCCCACTGTAAAAGTTCAGCTCGTAGCCATCTCTAATTATCACACAGGGCATAATAATTTCCTGTTAGCCTTGTCTAAAATATTTAAAGCATTCCTTAAACTTATTCCCTCCAGCAGAGCTCTCTTGAGTGTGTACCTTTAACTCCCAGTGGGTGTGGCTTCAGCCTTTAAAAAAATGAAGTTAGCGCCTTACAGATGTTCATCGTGCATACAGCTGCAGTCATAACAGATGGGTTATCCTGCCGTCAGGCGGGTCCTCGGTCGGCCGGATTCCAAAGTCTAGGTCCGGCGTCGGTTGTCGTCGCTTCTTCCCTGACGTCAGTGCGGCAGGGGTATAAAAGAACCAGCCAACGCCATTTTCTTCAGTCTTTTTTGCCGCGTGGTGCCCGAAGCAGAAGCAGTTCGCAAGTGCCGGTCGGCCAGCTCCTGAGATTTACGAAAATATTTCAGCCGAAGTCTTCTTGAAAGCTAAGTACCCCGTTGGGGAAACCTTTCTTGCCTCAGACCGATGTCAGACAAAGTTAATAATTGCATTTCATGTGGGAAGCAAATAACGCATAAGGATTTTTATTCCTTCTGCATTCCTTGCTTAGGCCCAGACCACGACGTCTCGGCCTGTCGTTTCTGTGCTAGATTCAACAAACACACTATTAGGCGTTGGGCAGAGTTCGCCCAACACTATTTTGGTAAAAAATTTAATTACATTATGTCGTCGGATAGTCCGACTCCAGTTTTGAGTAAAAGACGCAAAGGTAAGGACCATCATACGAGGTCCGCGACTTCTACCGACACCACGCTAAAGCCGGCTACAGGTACTCCAGTTCTCAGCGAGGCGCCTACGCAGCCCCTGAGTACCGATAACACTTCTTTGGTGGTGTCTTCTGTGCCTGAGGTCGCAGGTTCCTCGGCCCCCACTCCGACTGCAGATACCGATGCCACTCTTGGCGGGGAAACTCAGAGTTTAGACAGGCCTGCCACCTCAAAGAGATAGATACAGGCGCCCGAGGGGTAGAGGGCAATCTCAAGGATCATTTAGATCCAGACAATGGCAAGCACCTACACCAAGAGATGGAGAAGATAGATCACAGTCATTCAGAAAGCAGACGCAATGACTTTCCCCATTGCATGCCAAGCAAAGCTTTAATGGCAGCACCTTTAGGCAGAAAACTGGCATTATTTTCAAAAAATTGGCATATTGTCACAAAAGACAAATGGATCCTGGACATTATAGACAGAGGCTACAGATTCCATTTTCACACCCTTCCAAAAATGAGAGACATGCCAAACCTGCCACAAAATCAAAGGGCAGAGGCACAAAAACAAATTTCAGCTCTCATGGACATGAAAGCTATTCAAGAGGTACCTGCAAAAGAACAGGGTCAAGGTTTTTATTCCAGACTATTCCTGGTTCCAAGGAAGGACAAAGATTGGAGACCTATTTTGGACCTATCCATCCTAAACGCATATTTACTCGTACCAAAATTCAAGATGCTCACATTACAGCAGCTTCTTTCCATGCTGGGCAAGGAGTCTTGGCTGGTAACATTGGACCTCAAGGAGACATACCTGTATGTCCCTATCGGACAAGATTGCAGAAGATACCTCAGATTTCTTGCAGGTTCAACCCATTATCAATTCTCTGCATTGCCCTTTGGCTTATCTACTGTGCCCAGAGTGTTTACAAAATGCCTGGCATCAGTAATTGCCTTCTGCAGACTTCAAGCGATACAAATATACTCATATCTGGACGACTGCCTGATCCAAGCGGACAACAAGCACATACTTCTGAAACACCTGGCGTTTGTAATAAAATTGTTGAACTTTCTGGGATACACAGTCAACAAAAAGAAATCAAAACTAATACCCTCTCAAGCAATAATTTTCCTGGGTGCCACCTTGAATACAAACACCCAGATGTCCTACCTCACGTCAGAGAAGCAAGGGCAATTATCTCAATACTTCAGAAAAATGGCAACCTTAACCAGGCTGGCTGCAAGGAAAGTCCTGCAGGCTCTGGGATTCATGGCATCTTGCATCCTGCTGATCCCATGTATAAAGCTGCATATGAGGAAACTTCAATGGTACCTAAAAAACTTATGGTCTCAACACAGCCACAGTTTGGAAACAATTATACCACTCATTCCATGTCTTCAAAAGGAATTTCTGTGGTGGGCTCAGGCATGCCAAAGAAACATAGGTCTCCCCTTCTGCATGCCTCAAGCAAATCAAATCATCACAACAGACGCCTCGGACTACGCCTGGGGGGCGCACATGACAGATCAGTGTATTCAGGGCAAATGGTCCCAAAAGGAGAAGCACCTACACATCAATCAAAAGGAAATGCTAGCAGAACAAAATGCTATTATGGCCTTCAAATACCTACTGCATCCATGCCAGCTATTGATAAGGACAGACAACACCACAGTGATGTGGTACATAAACAAACAGGGAGGAACTCATTCATACCCCCTGTGCAGACTAGCCATGTCCCTTTGGAACACGGCTCTGGAATTGCAAATCCAACTTCAAGCACAATTCCTGCCAGGGAAGGAAAACACGCTGGCAGACAACCTAAGCAGAAATATGACAGATCCACACGAATGGAAGTTGCATCCTCAAGTTTTCGCAAAGATAATTCAGGCATGGGGTCGGCCAGACATAGATCTCTTTGCTACCCACAGAAATTACCAACTGAAAAATTTTGCTCCAGGACCTATCATCCACAGGCCTGGAAAGTGGACGCACTTTCTTTTAGTTGGACAACATTGACCGTCTATGCCTTTCCACCTCTTCCTCTGCTGCCCAAAGTTCTATTAAAATCCAGAGCAGAGAGGCCAAAGATGATTCTCATTGCTCCAGACTGGCCAAGACAACACTGGTATCCACTCCTGAAGAGCCTGACGCATTCCTCACCATGGATCCTACCTCCAGTGCCTCTTCTATTGACCCAGCACAACTTCACAACTCTTCACAGTCAGCTGAAAACCCTCAATCTAGCCGCATGGAGGATTCCTTGATTTCCCAACAGACCCTCCTCTCCAAGGAGGTGCAGGATATTATCTTGGAGGCCAGAAGACCTTCTACTAGAAAAGCCTACTCCGCCAAATGGAAAAGGTTTTGTGCCTGGAATCAGAAAAAGGGCCAGAGTCCTAGGGTACTAAATTTGCCTCAAATACTACAGTACCCAGCTGAGATGTTAAACAGTGGACTTTCCTTCTCCTCCATCAAGATCCATGCTTCAGCCATTTCTGCACAATACAACACTGATCCTCCTTTATTCTCTCATCCTCTCTTAAGACAGTTCCTCAGAGGGGCTAAGAATATAAAACCCCCAAGGAAACCACCAGTACCTGCTTGGGACCTAACTTAATTTTAGAAAAACTGACCCTGCCTCCATTTGAGCCAGCTGCGTCAACAGAACTGCAATATTTGTCATGGAAAACTGCCTTTCTTCTGGCTATCACCTCAGCACGCAGGGTTTCGGAACTACAAGACCTAATGGCTGTGCAACCTTTCATCATTTTCCATCAGGACAGAGTTTCCTTACGAACCAACCCTTCCTTTATGCCAAAGGTAGTATCCAGTGTAGCCTTGAATCAGACTATCCACTTACCTACCTTTTATCCTAACCCACAAAACAAAGGGGAAAGACTACTACATTCCTTGGACATTCACAGACAACTTTGTTATTATTTGGACAGGACAAAGCCATTCAGAAAATCAGAGCAACTCTTTGTGTCCTATGCTACAGGTGCTCAAGGAAAGGCTATTTCCAAACAGACAATCTCAAAATGGATAGCCCACTGCATACGCTTTTGTTACTCATTTCATGGAAAAACTGTACCTACAAGCATCAGATCTCACTCCACAAGGGCCACAGCTACCTCTGCAGCTTTCCTCAGGGGGGGGTCCCTACCAAGGATATTTTGGAAGCAGCCACTTGGAGTTCTGTGCATACTTTCTCCAAGCACTATCACCTTCCACTATACTCTAAATCTAGAGCGGGCTTTGCCACAGCAGTCTTGCAGGGCATCCTTGCTCTGCCTAGTTCCACTTAGTGCCTGCCACCCCTTTTTAGCTTTGGGGTTCTACCCATCTGTTATGACTGCAGCTGTATGCACGATGAACATAGTACAGTTTTGTACCTACCATAAATGTAGATGTTCGAGTGCTAATACAGCTGCAGTCCAGGTTTCCCTCCCTTCATCCCCTCTTGGGACAGGCCTTATGACAAACACCTCCTCATACAACCTGATTGGGGTATTCTTTTATGGTGTATTTGCTTGCAAACTACTGTTTTTTGATTATATTACATTGCATTATTACACAAGTTTATGTTTTGCCTTCCTTCTGGGGGCACCTGACATCTGGGGCAAGAAAAACTGAAGAAAATGGCGTCGGCTGGTTCTTTTATACCCCTGCTGCACTGACGTCAGGGAAGAAGCAACGACAACCGACGCCGGACCTAGACTTTGGAATTCAGCCGACCGAGGACCCGCCTGACGGCAGGATAACCCATCTGTTATGACTGCAGCTGTATTAGCACTCGAACATCTACATTTATGGTGGGTACAAAACTACTTTCTAACAAATACTCCTTGACAGAAGTCGTATATCGATACAATTGTGTTTACCATCATATATGTTGCAAGATAAAATGTGTTCTGACACCTTGTATGTAGCATGGTTTTTGGAATTATTAATGAAAAATATGAACAGACAATATTTGACGCCTAGAGGCACAGTAGGAGGTAACTGCAGCAATGCCTGGAGAAGTCACTCGGCTTTAATGAGTTAAGGGTACCCTGATGTTCTTCGTGTTTCACTGTTGCAGTCATCATATTTGGGTTTTCTGTCTGCAGGTACTGAATATCAGAGTCTTCGGGTTTCTGCGTCGGATGCTGTCGCTTCTTCCATGACGTCAGGGGTATAAAACATGCAGTTGACGCCATTACATCAGTCTTTTTTGCTGTGCGGTACCGGAAGCAGAAGCAGTTCACAAATGCCGGTCGGCCGACTCCTAAAATTTTCTTTTTCGAGTTTCAGACCTGAAGTCTTCAAAAAGATAAGTACCCCATTGGGGATCCTTTTTTCTTGTTCTAACCGATGTTCGGAAAAAAATGAACAATAGTCTTGCCTGTGGAAAGCAAATACCTCATAGAGACTTTCATTCTTATTGCGTCACCTGTTTAGGCCCAGACGTACCTCGCTGTCGGTTTTGTGCCTTGTTCAACGCCCGGACTATTCGTCGTTGGGCTATTTTTGTAACTAAATTCCATCTCCGTACACCGAAATGGCTTTGTTAAGCCATCCAACTACTTATATTCCAGGGGGGAAAAAAAAAAAAAGTAAGGATAAAGACAGAGACAAGAGGCATAGGTCCAAAACTGAGTCCACCGGTACTCAATAAGGAGCTTTCGCAGCCCCTGATACCCGCTACTACACATTCACATGCCTCTACTGAGACCCATTCAGAGTCCGGCATGCAGCGAGATGCTTCTTCGACTGTGGAACCTGCGGATGTCTCTACCTTGGATGGGTCCGGAACCACTGTGCAGGCACCGACTTCTGAGGGTGTATTCAGGCCTACCGACTTTAATCTTAAACCGACAACTTCGTTTCAGGCTGGAAATAGCGAATTCATCAGGTCTAAAGCTTGCAGTACGCCTAGAAAACCGATGACCAAGCCGCATACTCATGCCCTTATGCCTCAAAAACAAACGATTAGAATGGCTGAAGACCTTATTACCTTTAATTAGGGGAAGCCAGCCTTCCCCCTCTAAGAGACCTAGAACTGATTTTCTTACTGATTCTTCTGATCAGGAATCTGATATCTCTGCTTCTGACTACCAGGATTTACCCTTATCTACTTATGAGGATTCTGATGCAGAGGACTCCATTCCCTCTGCCTTCCCTCCAGAAGATTTTTCTTTTGGTGAAACCTTGCATACCCTTAGGGAGCATTTCTGCTGGGAAAGCCAGGACTATTCTCAGTCCAAAAAGACTTGGGGAATTTTTACTCCTGCCTCAACACAGGCCTCTAGCTATCCCTCCTGTTCTTGAGGTTATAGATGATGTTTTCTTGGAATCCAGCCTTACCCCAGACACTTTGCCTCCTGCTACTGGGAAACGTGACAGGTACTACAGAGTACCTGACTCTCACAAATTCCTCTTCAAGAATCCTACTGCGGATCCAGAGACCATTTCCCAAGGACCAAAAGACATTAAGGCTACTACTGTCAAAAATCCTACCCCTTCTGATAGGGACTCTAGAGCTTTAGACAGATGGAGTAAGAAGGTATGCACTACTGTTACTTTGGCCATTAGGGCTTTAAATTGCCAATTTCATATGTTAAAGTATCAGCAGCATATTATGGGACTACTAAAACAGAAAAGTACGTTAATTCCTGACTGTGCTGAGCACAAAGATTTGCAAGAGTTGATGCATTCTGCTGAACAAGTTGGTAAACATACTTTGCAATGTGGTTTTGATGCTTTAGAAGCATCATGCAGGGCCGCTCTGTACTTTGAAGGCATGCTTGGCTTAAAGAACAAAATTTGCCAGGTCATGTTGAAGCTAAATTATTGGATGCACCCTAAACAAAGCAGAAGAAGTCCTCAAAAGGATGGAGGAAAAAAACAAATCTATGCAAACTGTTAAAGGTTTCTTACAAGTACAACCTCCTAGATTCAGTAGGCATTGGCCTTCAAAGAACTGGTCTTTTCCAGTCCCATCCATGCCTTCTCAGTCCAAACCCAGGAGCAGCAGACCACCAAAACTTCAGTCTCAAACTATGCACAGATCTAAGCAGTGGGGGACTCCCACTTTCAAAGCAGGGAGTAATAAGCCACCCCTCTATGGAAAAATGGCACAATGACCTATCCTTAACTCTTCCAAGCCCTGCTCAACTACTTACTCCCTTAGGAGGAAAGTTTGTCCTGCATGCAAACAACTGGGAATCCAGGACAAATGGGTTTTAAACATAGTTTCCCTAGGATACAGCTTCAACTTCCACTCACTACCAACCCCAAGTGGATGGCCAGACTCCCCCCAAGTCAGTGGGCGGAGGCCCAAAAACAAGTGCGCTCTCTCCTCAGTATCAGGGTTATTCAACATGTTCCAGCAAAACAAAGGGAGCAAGTTTTTTATTCAAGACTGTTCCTGGTTCTCAGAAAAGAAAACTCTTGGTGTCCTATCCAGGACCGGTCTATTCTCAACACCTTTCTGGTGGTTCCAAAATTCAAAATGCTAACTCTTCAACAGCTTCTTCCCATGCTAGCCAAGGATGCCTGGCTGGCAACTCTAGACTTGAAAGAAGCTTACCTGCCCATACCAATAAGGGAATCCTGCAGACAATACCTATGTTTCAGGGTGGGCTCCATGCACCATCAGTTCTCTGCACTTCCCTTTGGCTTATCTACTGCGCCCAGGGTATTCACCAAGTGCCTAGCTCCAGCCATTGCATTTTGCAGGCAGAGAAATATTCAGATTTACCCATACTTGGACGATTGCCTAATTCAGGCAGAAAGTCAGGACTTGCTATTATAACACCTGGCATTTGTAAAGAGACCTATAACCTCACTGGGGTACACCACCACCGAGATGAAATCACACCTAGTACCCTGCCAACAGATTGTATTCCTGGGAGCAAGCTTGAACACAACTTCCCAGATGGCATTCCTCACTCCAGAGAAACAAGTTTATTTGACAACCTACTTCAACCTACTGGCCACAAAAACCCAGCTATCTGCAAGGCAAATCCTGCAAGCCCTGGGGTTCATGGCTTCTTGCATTCTGTTAATTCCATATGCAAGATTGCATACGAGGAAACTTCACTGGTATCTAAAAAATCTATGGTGTCAACATTCTCAGGACCTAGAAACAATGATTCCTATCCTTCCTTGTCTAAGGGCAGAGTTCCTTTGGTGGGCAGAGACCTGCTACCACAACAAGGGACTCCCTTTCACTCTACCCTCTGCCGCCCAAACCCTAACAACAGACTCATCAGACTATGTGTGGGGGGTCTCACATGGCAGGGCAATGCATTTAGGGCAAATGGAACCCAAATCAGATGCACCTGCATATTACTCAAAATGAAATGATAGCTGTACAGAACTCTCTGACAGCCTTCAAAGACCTTTATTCTTCCAGGACAACTATTAGTAAAGACGGCCAACACCACAATTATGTGGTACATAAACAAGCAGGGGGAACTCATTCCTACCCACTCTGCAGACTAGCCATGTCTCTATGGAACACAGCCTTGAACTACCAAGTGAGCCTGCAAGCTCACTTCCTTCCAGGCAAACTAAATTCACTGGCAGGCCTAAGCAGAAATCTCATAGACCCTCACGAATGGAAACTGGAACCCAAAATATTCAAGCTCTTGAGGAACAAATGGGGGATATCAGAGGTAGACCTGTTTGCCTCCCCACAGAACTACCAATTGAACAAATTCTGCACCAGAACTCCCCACAGTCAAGCTTGGAAAGTGGATGCCCTGTCTTTTACCTGGGAAAGTGTCTCAATTTATGCCTTTCCCCCTCTGCCTCTCCTCTCGAAGGTTCTACTAAAGATCAAACAGGACAAACCAAGGACAATACTGATTTCCCCAGACTGGCCACACCAGCACTGGTATCCCCTTCTGCGTAGTCTGACACTGCTACAACCATGGCACCTGCTTCAGTCCCCTTCCCTGCTGTCCCAGCAAGTGGGCCAGATTCTGCACCCTCAGCTTCAAACCCTGAACCTTGCAGCCTGGGTAATTCCCTGAGCTCACCCCTAGCAGCCCTCAGTAAGCAGGTGCTGGATGTCATTCTTGAGGCAAGTAGGCCTAGTACTAGAAAATCCTATTCAGAAAAGTGGAAAAGATGCTGTTCCTGGAGCCAGGCTCACGGGAGGGGCACAACGGTGCCCAGCTTACCCCATATTCTAGATTATTTAACAGAAATGCTCCACAAAGGCCTATTTTTCTCTTCAATTAAGATTCATGCCTCTGCCATTTCAGCATATAATACTGAGCCTACCCCTCTTCTCTCATCCTCTGCTAAAACAATTTCTTAGAGGGGCCAAAAATTTAAGGCCCCCCAGGAGAGCTCCCACTCCAGCCTGGGACCTTAACTTTGTATTGGAAAAACTCATTCTTCCCCCCTTTGAACCAGCTGCTACAGCAGAGTTGAAATTCCTTTCTTGGAAAACAGCCTTACTTCTAGCCATTACTTCAGCAAGAAAAGTGTCTGAACTCCAGGTCCTCATGGCAGTGGAACCCTTCATTATCTTCCATGTGGACAGGGTTTCCCTCAGGGCTAATCCATCCTTTCTGCCCAAGGTGGGGTCTAGTGTGGCTCTAAACCAGTCCATTCATTTGCCTACCTTTTTCCCTAACCCTCAAAACAAGAGGGAAAGGATACTGCATTCTCTGGATGTGCACAGACAGCTTAGATTCTATTTGGACAGAACTAAGCCTCTCAGAAAATCTGACCAGCTGCTAGTTAGTTTTGCTGCAGAGGCAGAGAGAAAGGCCATTTCAAAGCAAACCATTTCCAAATGGATAGCCAATTGCATCCATTTCTGCTACAAGCACCATGGAAAACCTACCCCACAGGGAATAAGATCCCATTCCACCAGGGCTATCTCCACAGCATTTCTCATAGGAGTCCCTACCAGGGACATTGTGAAAGCTGCTACCTGGAGCTCTGTACACACTTTCACCAAACATTACCACCTTCCTATCTTTTCTAAATCCAGAGCTGGATTTGCCACAGCAGTCTTGCAGGGCCTGATTGCTATCCCCAATGCTCTTTAACTGCCTCCACCCTTCCTTAGCTTTGGGAATAAACCCAAATGTGATGACTGCAACAGTGAAACATGAAGAACATAGTACAGTTGTGTACACTTACAATAAATGTAGATGTTCGAGTGCATTTACTGTTGCAGTCCTGGTTACCTTCCCTCCCGTCCCCTGACTTCTCTTAGCTCTACCTTTCCTTCTTATTTGGATTATACTATATCTTGTGTACTTGTTTTTTGTTGGAGTGTTCCATACCATATAATTGCTTCCTATTGTGGGGGCACCTGACATCTGGGGCAAGAAAAACTGATGTAATGGCGTCGGCTGCATGTTTTATACCCCTGACGTCATGGAAGAAGCGACAGCATCCGACGACTCTGGTATTCTGGCCGGCTGAGGGCAACCTGCAGAGAGAGAACCCAAATGTGATGACTGCAACAGTGAATACACTCTTAACATCTACATTTATGGTAAGTGTACACAACTGTACTTTGCTTGGACCTCAGATTAAGGATCCTGCTCCACCTTGGGATCTTAGTGTTATTACAAACTTTAATTCACCCTTCCTTCTGAGCCTTTGGCCAAGTAGGATCTAAAATTCCTCTCTTGGAAAACAATTTTTCTTGTTGCCGTTGTATCTCCGAGGCAGGCTTTTGGATTCCAGACACACTCTTCAAAACTGCCTTCGCGGTGGTGGTGCTGCGGTAGCATTGTCGCCTCACAGTAAGACGCTGTCCGGTTCGATTCTCAGCTAGAGGGTCTTCTACGTGGAGACATGCATGAATGGGCGTACCTTCGTTGAAGGTTGCGCATCAGGCCTGGCAAGCCGGTACGTAAAAAATCAACTGCCAATCATTAGCGGACCGGAGTTCCGCTGTGACAACCCCTAACTGGGAAAAGCCGAAAGACGCAAACCGAGAAAAAGTGACTTTACGTACAAACTCTATCTTTTTGCCAAAAGTTTTCTCCAAGTCAAATATAAATCAAGCAATCAATTTGCAAGTCTTCTTTCCAAAGGTTGATAGTAAGGGAGAATACTCGCTCCATCTTTTAAGATGTACATAGACAACCATAGAACAAAAGACTTAAGATCTGCCAAAAACAAGTTCGGAGAACCAGTATCCAATGTTACTTTAACCAAATGGATAACAAATTGTATTTCCTTTGTTCTCTGAGAGGATTGTCGTAACCCAAACCTCCAAAAGTTCATTCAATTAGATCCATAGTACATCATCTGCTTTTTGATATTTATGCGGACACTTGGTAAAATTCTCTTACTTCTATTGCTGTTTACAAGTTTGAGATCTCCAGGATTAGCAATAAGAAGTTGATTGTCTGACCAACAGACTGCAGTGGGTTTTGTTTCTGCTGACTGTGTATGAACAGTTCTTCATTCTAAAATTTGCAGTCAAGAAATTTAAGTTAGATGCTACCAGGCTAAGTTGATGCAAACTCTGTAGAGGTGAAAGACCACTTTAAAGGCTTGGACAATGTGGATGAAATGCTTGAAGAACCAAGGACAGAAATTTGTAATACTATCCAAGGAGTGGTAAAAATTCCATGTAGAAAAATGCTTAAAACAAAACATTTGTCAGCGAAGGCTTTAAGAGTAGCCAAGGAAAGGAAAGCAAAAGGCAATGGTGGTTTGAGAAAAGGAGGGTAGCAATGGGCAGTTGAGATGGTATGTTAAACAGAAAATAACAAGAATGTATAAGGTGGCGTATTTAAATGGGCAATGCCAAGAATTTGAAGATAGAATTGGAAAGAGAGAGTTTCTTCAAGAATTGTAATTTTTATGGAAGCTTCCAGGTGTAAATGGGCTTGGTAGAAGAAAAAAGATGGCTTCAGGGAATATATGAGACTATATAAGAAAGACCCTAGTATTAGTAATGCATACAGTGACCTGTTTGATCCTGAGCCAAACTTCTAGATTGTGAAGTTAAATGGGCCCTAGAGCTACTATTGACAGGGATGCAGGAGGTGATGGTATTCCTGCTGAACTATTTAAAATCCTGGAAAATGGGGCTTTTACATTGTTTGGAATTTGCTAGCAGGTTTGGAAAGAACAGCAGCGGCCATTGGATTGGAAAAGGTCAGATTATATTCCAGTCCTAAAAAAAATGGCAATTCTAGAGTCCTCAAATTACTGAACAGTTGCACATCTTTTACATGCCAGAAAAGTGCTACTCAAAATCTTGAAACACTCCGTTATTGCATGGACTAAGAACTGTCAGGTAAACGGGCTGGTTTTAGAAGCAGAAGAGGCAGGGCTTGCACCTGTCACCCCTGGGATTCCGGATATTGGCTAAGGCTGTTGCCACCCCTATAGTGCCTTTTTTAGGCAAGGCTCAAATTCTAAACCTACCACCCTAGAAAACAAAAATGGGAAGAAACTGAGGGTAATGCTGCTCAATGCCAGAAGTCTAAATCTCAAAATGCACGCACTCGAGGCCCTTCTCAGTATGGAGAACATTGATGTCTGTGCTGTAACTGAAACCTGGTTCAAGGCTCCTGAGAGCACCCCGGCACTATTAGGTTTTACCTCATATCATGCGTTCCGGCCCCAAAACCTGGACCACACCACAAAAGGAGGGGATGTATCCATATTCATAAAAGATACCCACACCTCCAGGTTGGTGGCAACGCATGAAGCTTCGGAAACCATCCAGGTGCAACTAACCATAGGCAAAACTGCTCTACAAATTGTAACATGCTACAGGCCACCCTCTCAAACTCAGGAACCCCACACAGCCTTCCTGAAGACACTGGAGGGTATAAATGTATCTCCAAACACCATTATATTGAGTGACTTCAACTACCCGAATATAGACTGGGAACATTACTCAAGCCCCAACTTTTTAGCCCAAAGGTTCCTGGAGTTCATAAATTCAAATGCCATGGAACAACTAGTCACCGTTCCCGCAAGAGGAGAAAATATACTAGATCTCATAATCACAAACATGGGGACAAAATGCTCCACACCGGAAGTATATCCCTCATTGGTGAGATCTGATCATAAACTAATCTCACTGGAAATCCACATCCCGCCCCCACCCCAAACAAAAAAGACCACAGTGAAGAACTTCTCTAAAGCAAACTTCACACTACTCAAGACTAGTGTGGTATCCTTCAAGGCCCCTGAGCCAGTGGAAACCACAACCCAAGCTGCGGAAGCCCTTACAAATGCCTTCTATGAACACCTCCAGGACTGCATGGATCAGGCAATCCCAAATAAAACCAAGACTCTTTCCACAAAGGGCAAACGTCAAGTCTGGTGGACCCCAGCCATTAACAAACTTTACAATAAGAGGAGAAAGCTATTACATGATAGAACCAAATCCATAAAAGGGAAGTCACCCCTGATCATTATTAGTAAAAAAAATACGAGCACTCATAAAATCAACTAAGGCCAATTTTGAGAGAAAAATTGCCATGGATTCAAAGGACAATCATAAGGCCTTTTTCAGCTATGTTAGGAACCTGGGTGGAAACTCCCAGACATGCTCAGAATTAGTCCAAAATACAAAAATCACTGAACCCACAGACATTGCCAACATACTGGCAGACAGGTTCAGTGCAAAGCTCACCCCCCTCTCCCCCCCAAAGGAGAGATAACTACCCCAGCAGAGTGTAGCCTCCCAGACATCTCAAATGCGCAGGTGAAAGCTGCTCTCTCTAAAGCTAAAAACACAGCATCAATGGGACCGGATGGTGTCCCCGGCTGTGTGCTACATGAGCTAAATGAGGAATTAAACCCGCACATAAGGCAGCTGTTTAATCTCAGCCTTAACACGGGATACTTGCCCAAGGAGTGGCGTACGGCAACTGTGGTCCCACTCCACAAAGGCGGTGCCTCTGCGGTCCCTGGTAATTACCGCCCCATAAGCTTAACAAGTCTAGTCTGCAAAGCTAAGGAGAGGATCATAATGGAGCTCATAAACAAAGATATAGGGGACTTGCAGACATTGAACCCGACCCAGTTTGGCTTCAAGGGCAGATCATGCCTTTTGAACTTGGTCGACTTCTTCGAAACAGTCACCAAGGCCATTGATGAGGGAAAGGCAGTCCATACAGCCTACCTTGACCTTGCAAAGGCCTTCGACACAATACCCCACTCGGGTATTGTAGAAAAACTTACCAGCTTAAATGTAAACCCATATGTCACAAGATGGGTTGCAAACTGGCTTAAGGACAGAACCCACAGGGTTAGAGTTGCTGGCGCTATGTCAGACTCCAAGCCGGTCACAAGCAGTGTCCCACAGGGCTCTGTCCTTAGCCCCCTATTGTTCGGCATCTACTTCTCAGAAGTACAGGCCAACATGGGAGGACTTTGGCTGACAAAGTTTGCAGACGACTGCAAACTGGGCGCCATAGTGGAAAGTGCATCGGACATGGATATCCTTCAGAAGGGACTCACGGAAACAGATAGCTGGTGCCAGAGCCATGGCCTGAAGTTAAACGCCAAAAAATGTATAGTCATACCCTTCGGGAAAAACAAGGTAACCCCAAGCTACCATATAGGTGGCAATCCACTAAGCACAGAAGAGGTTATCAGGGACCTGGGGACCCAGGTTGACAATGGCCTTTCTTTTGACACTCACGTTGCTAAAGTGGTTAGAAAGACCTTCTACATTGCCCACCTGATCATGAAGGGATTCACATCCAGATCTAGTGAGGTCATTGTTCCCCTGTACTCTTCACTTATCAGACCAATGATCGAGTACAATGCCCCATTCGGGATGCATCGCACCCGACATCTGCAGCAATTGGAGAGACCCCAAAAGTTCCTCACCAAAAGGATAAAGGGACTCCAAAATCTGTCATATGCTGCCAGATTGAAGAAACTCCAGCTCTATTCAGTTGCATACCGTCTGCTCAGAGGTGACATGTGCCTGACATACAAGGCCATGTCCAACCCGTAATTAGTGGACATGCTCCACCTCAAAAAATCCAAATCCACCAAAACCACTAGAGCAAGCGACTTAAACCTTAGCACGGATATAAATAGGACGTGCTGGATGGATAGATTTATCACTCAGAGACTCCCTATGCTGTGGAATAAAATCCCGGTCCATGTGAGGCAGAGCACCTCGCTGGCTCTGTTCAAGAGAAATCTTGACCTGTGGATGGGAGATCGTAGGTTTATCCCGGGAATCATCTCTGTGTCACTGCTGGACAGAGGCACAACAAACTAATGGGCACAGTATTTTTTCATATAAGGGGTGGCGTAAGCCACAAAAATTTGGGCTAGGCTTATAAATGCCTTAGGGCAGATAGCCTAGTATAAACCTATGAACCTATGAGATCAAATTTCCCACAATCTCATCATCATCATCTTTTTTCGGCTGTTCCCGTTAGGTGATCCGCTGTGGTGACCCCTGTTTCCATTTCTTCCTGTCCTCTTCATCTTGCTCTGTCACACCAACCAACTGCATGTCTTCTCTCACCACATCCATAAACCTCATCTTAGGCCCTCCTCTTTTCCTGTTACCTGGCAGCTAGCATCTTTTTCCCAATATACTCAGCATCCCTTCCAGCACATGTCCAAACCAACGTAATCTTGCCTCTCTGGCTTTGACTCCAAACCTTCCAACCTGGGCTGACCCTCTAATATACTTATTCCTAATCCTGTCCACCCTTGTCACACCCAGTGCAAATCTTAACATCTTTAACTCTGCCACATCCAGCTCAAACTCCTGCCTTTTTGGCAATGCCACTGTCTCCAACCCATATAACATAGCTGGTCTCACTACCCTCTTGTAGACCTTCCCTTTCACTCTTACAGGTACTAGTCTGTCACAAATCACTCCTGACACTTTTCTCCACCCACTCTATCCTGCCTGTACTCTCTTCTTCACCTCTCTGCCACACTCACCGTTACTCTGAACTATTGACCCCAAGTATTTAAACTCCTCCACCTTCTCCACATCTACTCCTTGCATCCTCACCATTCCTCTATCCTCCCTCTCATTCACACACATATATTCTGTCTTAGTCCTGCTGACCTTCATTCCTCTTCTCTCTAGAGCTTATCTCCATCTCTCCAGGGTCTCCTCCACCTGTTCCCTACTCTCACTACAGATCACAATGTCATCTGCAAACATCATAGTCCACGGGGACTCCTGTCTTATCTCGTCTGTCAACCTGTCCATCACCATCGATAGAAAGAGTTTCAGAAAAATATTTTCATTGCTTTATTACTTTTACGTCTTTGACTATGCAGGCCATAAACTGTGGAAAGTTTCTAGAAAAATGATGTACCAGATCCATATATTTGTCTCCTTAGGCGTATTTATGCAGAAAAAGAAGCATCAGTTGGCATCCTGTATGGAATAACTGACTGGGCTAATATTGGCAAAATGTGACAGATGCATATTGTTACTCTACTTGTTTTAATCTATGCAACAGATATATCCTGTGAAATACTGAGTTAGACAAATCAGACTCTACATATGTCCTACATGGACATATTCAAGAAACGTCAGCTGTTCTCAGACTCTTATCATCTACTTAGAGATTATCTTTGCTTGCCTTACAAAGCCATGCCCGATCCAGCCCTACTTGAAATGCTACACCTAAAGAAATCCCAAGAACTACACGCTCCAGATATCACAACTCCATTACCACAATTAACAGAACTTGCTGGAGGGACAGGTTCATCTCCCAAAGACTGTCCATGCTCTGGAATTAGCTTCCCATTCATGTCAAGCAGAGCACCTCGCTGGCCCTCTTCAAGAGAAATCTTGACATGTGTATGGGTAACAAAGTTCACTCCAGGGATCATTCCAGTTGCCGTATTGGATAGGGGCACTGTGAACTAGCATCAGGTGGCACTGTGCCTGGGCAATTATTTGGGGGACTAGGCTTGTAAAGGCTCCAGGGCCATTAGCCTAGTACACACACCTATGAACCTATGGAATCAAAATTGCCCGGAGAAGTATTAACCATGTCACCCATGCAGATGGTAAGCACTCTGGTGGCTGAAAGTGAGAAAGAGTTGAAAAGTCAGTTGATGGTGAAAGTAGGAATTGCAAAATCTGGCTTGCTGCTTTCATCAATGTCATATATTTTGCATAAAGATGAGGAAGAAATGGAGGCAGCAACATTTTGATTTCCTGGTCTCAAAGATCTTTGCAGACAGTGATTGCACCTGTGAAGTGCATTTACTTTTTTATAGAAGAAAAGCTATGGCAGATCTGGATAATTTTTTAAAGAGCAAAGCTAGCTCCATTGCATAGAGAGAGAATATATTGGCACACACACACAGCTCCAGAAAAGATACTAACATGTTAGCATTGTTAGTGTATTTTTCTGGAGCTTTTTCCCCAGAACTCTGTTTTGATTATTTGCATACAAATATAAGTCAGACTGTGATACTGGTGATGTCCTTCAAGAATGCAACTGCAGTCATAACATATGGGTTGTCCTGCCTCAGGCAGCCCTCGGTCGGCCGGATTCCAAAGTCTGGGTCCGACGTCGGCTGATGTCGCATCTCTCTCCGACGTCAGAGTGACTGGAGTATATAAGCATCAGCCGACACCATTTTCTTCAGTCTTTCTTGCCGCGCGGTGCCCGAAGCAGAAGCGGTTCGCAAGTGCCGGTCGGTCAGCTCCTGTATTCTTCGATTCCGAAGTCATCAAAAAAGCTAAGTACCCCGTTGGGGACCTTTTCTTGCCTCAGCCGATGTCAGAAATTACTGAAAAAGTTAACAATTGTCTTTCTTGTGGTAAACAAATACCTCATAAGGATTTCCACTCTTACTGTCTTTCTTGCCTTGGCCCAGACCACGACGTTTCGGCCTGTGTAGCCTGTGCTCGCTTCAACAAGCGCACTCTCGGGCGCCGGGCGGAGTTCGCTGAAGATTTTTTCGGCGAAAAATTTGCTTATACAATGCCGTCGGAACTTCTGACATCGCAAACTCCCAAGAAACGAAAAGACCGGGACCGACATACTTGGCCCGCGTCTACCACCGACTCCACGCCAAAACCTACCGAGAGTGCTCCGGTTCCCCCTGAGACGGTTATTCCACCGCTCCGAACCGAAGACACCGCTTTACCGACTACTCCGATTCCGGATATCACTCCGCCAGTTATTGATTTTCCTCTGGATACCGAAACAGAGGAAATGCCCGAGACCATTGCTGTAGATAAGGTCACTCCTGCACGTGGAGCTGCCAGGCCTCCTATGGCCATGTCTATTAAGGCCTACACTAGGGCTAAGGCAGCCAGCAAGACCAAGCATCTTACTGCTAAAGCCTTACCTCAGCCTACTCCAGAGACTCAAATTATGACTATGGCTGCTGACTTAATTTCTGTGATTAGAGGTTCACAGGCCCATCCTGAGAGAGGATCCCAGCCTCCTTCTGATAAAAGGCCCCGGGTTGAACCCTCTGACCCTATTCCTTCAGATGAGGATTCTGAGGACTCTGTCCACTCTGATGGCCAGGAAGAGCTCTTCCAGACCTATGAGGACTCGGATGCAGAGGATTCCATCCCCTCTGACTCCCCTCCTGAGGATATTTCTTTTGGGGAAGTTCTGCATACCATGAGGGAACATTTCAAGTGGCAAGGCCAGGAATATTCTGATTCCAGAAAGCGCCTTCGAACTTTCCTTAAAAAGCACCAGCACAGGCCCTTAGCTATTCCTCCTGTGCTTGATGTTTTGGATGATTTATATTCTGACTCTAGTGTTACCCCTGATTCTCTTCCTCCTGCTCCAGCTAAGCCAGACAGGTATTACAGGGTCCCAGAAACACATTCCCATTTATTCAGGGCCCATACTGCTGATTTGGAAACTATTTCTTAGGGACCTAAAGGTGTTTCAGCTTCCACCTCTAAAAATCCTTTGCCCTTCAACAGGGAAGCTAGGTCATTAGAGAGATGGGGTAAAAAGGTTTACACCTCCACTGCTTTATCTATGAGAGCTTTGAATTGCCTTTTTCATATGTTACAATATCAGGATTTCCTGTTAGAAGATTTACAGAAAACATTGGCCTCTCCTGATCCTTTAGACAGGAAGTCTTTGCAGGAAGCTGTACATAACTCTCAGCAAGTAAGCAATCACTTCCTGCAGTGTGGATATGATGCACTGGAAGCTTCATGTAGGGCAGCTATGACAGGGGCAGTCATTCGTAGACATGCATGGTTAAAAGATCAACCTCTGCCAGATCATGTAAAGGCAAAACTTCTGGATGCACCTTTGGAAAAGAACAAGCTTTTTGGTGCTAATGCTAAGGATGTGTTAAAGTCCATCGAGGAAAAAGCAAAATCAGTTCAGACTGTGAAAGATTTCCTCCAGGTTCAACCCCCCAGATTCAGTAGGAATTGGCCTTCAAAAAACTGGTCCTTTCCTAATCCTGAAAAATTTCAAAGGGGTAAAAACAGACGTGGCCGGGGAAGAGGACAATACAGAGGTGCTTACAGGGGACGACAATGGCAGCCAGCAAACCAAAGAAGTGACACAGGGGTTTCACCTGCCCCACAGCCACAGTTTCAATGACTTTCCTCTACTTCCGCCTACCAGGGAGCAAATAGAAGCTCCCTTGGGTGGGAAATTATCTCTGTTTGCAGACAATTGGCACAGATTGACAAAGGACAAATGGATTTTGGACATTATAGACCGAGGTTACAGGTTCCATTTTCATACCTTACCAAGAAAACAAGGCATGCCAAACCTACCACAAAACCAGAGGGCAGAGGCTATCAAGCAAATCTCTCTGCTGACTCGGATGAAAGCAATAGAAAGAGTTCCACAACAAGAACAAGACAAGGGGTTTTACTCAAGACTGTTCCTTGTTCCAAGAAAAGAATCTCAGTGGAGACCAATACTGGATTTGTCCGCATTAAACACCTTTCTCATAGTACCAAAGTTCAAAATGCTGACTCTACAGCAACTCCTTCCCATGCTGGGCAAGGGGTCTTGGCTGATTACTCTGGACCTCAAGGAGGCATACCTGCATGTCCCTATCAGACACAGCTGCAGAAGATACCTCAGATTTCTTGCAGGGCTAGAGCATTATCAATTCTCAGCATTGCCATTTGACTTATCTACTGCGCCCAGAGTATTCACAAAATGCCAGGCTTCAGTAATTGCTCATTGCAGGCTCCAGGGGATCCAAATTTACCCATACCTGGTCGACTGCCTCATACAAGCGGACGACAAATTGATGTTGACAAAAAGCTTGGACTATGTCATACGATTACTTCAAGCTCTGGGATACACCGTCAACTTCCAAAAGTCAAGACTTCAGCCATCCCAGCAAATAATCTTCTTAGGAGCCAAATTAGACACAGCCTCTCAAATGGCTTACCTAACAGAAGACAAGCAAGAGAAGTTAACTCATTATTTCAAAGGTTTGGCAAAACTTACCCAGATGACTGCAAGGAGATTCCTACAGGCCCTGGGTTACATGGCATCCTGCATTCTCCTGGTTCCATTAGCAAGACTACACATGAGAAAGCTTCAATGGTATCTAAAAAGCTTATGGTCTCAGCACAGCAACAACTTAGAGACAACCATACCGCTCATTCCATGCCTACAAAAGGAATTCCTATGGTGGGCCTCGGTAAGCCAGGCAAACACAGGTATGTCATTCAAAAAACCACAGATAACACAGACCATGACCACAGATGCCTCAGACCTTGGATGGGGGGCGCACATGGAGGGCAGGTTTATACAAGGACAATGGTCTCCAAAGGAAACACATCTGCATATAAACCAAAAGGAAATGCTGGCAGTGATGCATGCCATCGAGGCTTTTTCAACACCAACTTCAGCAAGGCCATTTACTGATACGGACAGACAACACCACTGTGATGTGGTATATAAACAAGCAAGGGGGCACCCATTCTTACCCCCTTTGCAGACTGACAATGCATCTTTGGGAAAAATCACTGAGCCTAAACATTCAGTTACAATCCCAGTTTGTTTCAGGCAAAGGCAATGTGCTGGCGGACAGCCTAAGCAGGAATTTCACAGATCCACACGAGTGGAGGTTACATCCGAAGATCTTCACACAGCTCACTTCGACATGGGGCAGGCCAGAAGTAGACCTATTTGCCTCTCACCTCAACCATCATCTACAAAAATTCTGCTCAAGGACATACCATCCACAAGCTTGGAAAACAGATGCTCTCTCATTCAACTGGAACTTCCTAAAAATCTATGCATTCCCACCTCTGCCACTGATGACCTCAGTATTACTAAAGATCAAGGCAGAGAGACCCAAGGGGATCCTAATAGCTCCGGACTGGCCAAGACAACACTGGTACCCACTACTACGGAGCATATGTCACACCAAGAAGTGGGCCCTTCCCTAATGGCCTCTACTTTTGACTCAACACAACTTCAAAACAGTGCATCCAAACCTTCAGACGCTGCAGCTAACAGCCTGGGAGATCCCATGAATAACCTCAACCTATCTCTCTTCAAGGAAGTTCAGCGGATACTAACAGAGGCTCGAAGACCATCCACCAGAAAGGTTTACTTAGCAAAATGGAAGAGATTCAGCATTTGGAATACCAGCAAGGGACATGATGCATCATTATTGAACATCCCACTCATCCTGGAATATTTGGCAGATATGCTAAAGAATGGACACTCATATTCTTCCATAAAGATACATGCATCAGCAGTTTCAGCTAGATATAACACTGATCCGCCTGTCTTTTCACATCCTTTGCTAAGGCAATTCCTCAGGGGAATCAAGAACATTAAGCCACCAAGAAAGGCTCCAGTGCCAGCCTGGGACCTCAATTTTGTTCTAGAAAAACTGACTCTACCTACATTTGAGCCAGCAGCTTCAGTTGACTTGCAATTTCTCTCATGGAAGACCGCTTTCCTGTTGGCAATTACCTCAGCAAGAAGGGTTTCGGAACTACAGGCCCTAATGGCAATACCACCGTTCATAATTTTCCACAGAGACAGGGTTTCATTAAGGACCAACCATACTTTTATGCCAAAGGTGGTATCTAGGGTTTCTTTAAATCAAGCTATTCATCTGCCTACTTTCTTCTCCAATCCTGAGAATAAGGGGGAAAGACTGTTACATACCTTGGACATTCACAGACAACTTCGATACTACCTGGACAGAACCAAGACCAGTAGGAAGTCTGAACAACTTTTGTAGCTTACGCCCTGCAGTCCAAGGAAAAGCAATTTCAAAACAGACTATTTCAAAATGGATTGGACATTGCATCAGATTCTGTTATTCCTTTCATGGAAAGACTGTTCCAGTCAATGTCAGACCACATTCCACCAGAGCTACAGCCACCTCTACAGCATTCTTAAGAGGGGTGCCTACTAAGGACATTCTAGAAGCTGCTACATGGAGCTCCGTGCATACATTCTCCAAACACTACAATCTCCTCTATACTCCAGATCCAGAGCAGGCTTTGCTTCGGCAGTCCTGCAGGGTTTGATTGCCACACCATCTTTTTCCTAGAGTATTCCTCCTCCCCCAGCTAAGCTATGGTATTCTACCCATATGTTATGACTGCAGTTGCATTCTTGAAGGACATAGTACAGTTTTGTACCTACCATAAATGTAGATGTCCGATAGATATGCAACTGCAGTCGGATTTTCCCTCCCTCCATACCCCTCTATGCCTAGGGTCCACTCCTATCCCTGTTTCTCTTAGCTGGGGATATCTGTTATGGTGTATCTGTTTATTGCTCATTTGTTTGTCTAGGAATCCTGATTTTGTCTTCCAATTTGATTACAGCCTTCCTTGGAGGGCACCTGGCATCTGGGGCAAGAAACACTGAAGAAAATGGCGTCGGCTGATGCTTATATACTCCAGCCGCTCTGACGTCGGAGAGAGATGCGACATCAGCCGACGTCGGACCCAGACTTTGGAATCCGGCCGACCGAGGGCTGCCTGAGGCAGGACAACCCATATGTTATGACTGCAGTTGCATATCTATTGGACATCTACATTTATGGTAGGTACAAAACTGTACTTTTTGTTTTGTACTTATAGTGATTGTATTAGCTTTGTTAATGGCTTTTCTCCCTGGACCTCTGCTGAAAACGGTCTCCTAGCCCAGTCGAATATTACCCGATTAACAAATGTAATAAAATAAATAGGGCCCTAACTATGTCACAGATCAGTGTTTGAACAGTGGCTGTGGTGCCTGTGGGGGCTGTTTGGTGAGGATGGGAGTGAGGGGCTACTGCTAGCTTCACTCGACATCCTGGAATTGTCTGAATTTCTTGCTCCCTCCAGGCTCCCTTTCCATGTATTAGTCCCTCTTACTTCCCTCAAGTTCACATTTATCCATAAATTTGGACTGAGATAACATGATGCAAGTCCTAGTAAAATTTGCAGGTTGAGATGGGTGTATTCTGTACTGCTTCTAGCTCCTGAATGGCAGGTGAAAAGTTGTATTCCTGTCCTCACATAGGGATGTCTTCTCTTGGGCCTGCTGTTTGGGGGTAGCTGAACTGAGGCTGATTTTCTCCCAATGGCTGCCTTGTTGGCATCTGTCTTGCTGATTCTGCATTAGCACTCCTATTGATTGTGGGTTTCTGTACTGACCAGTGCGAGGCTAACTGCTACTAGAGTTGGGGTCATTGCCATCGAGACTTTTACCCTACTATGATGGCAGTGCTCTCAATGACGTTACACTTCTTTCCATGTCCTTGTAAAGGAATTTGGACTCATGGTGCTTCATTTCAGTGCATCATGTTCATTTTCCCCCTAGATTGTTTTTGCATTGCTACTCACCATGGATCTAATTTTCAAATGTGTGAATAACTAACTTGTTCTTTTTATTCAGGTTGATGAATTATTGACGTGGAATGTAAAGGAAAGTCATCTTTGGTTTTTTTGTCAGGAACTACCTCACTTTACCTTCTCTTGTTTTATGCACTTTGCAGCCTGTACTCGTGTGCTGCTCAGTTTTCTCTTCCATGAAGATATTTGTGCCTTCCAAAATGGATCTCTTTTCTTCCCAAGTGTAAGCCAAACTATGTACAAGGTGTAACCAAGCTTTGGAAACGATTTTGCCTATTATCCTACGACATCTCCAATCACTAGCTGTTGCCCTGCCTTTTAGGCTGACCACCCCCCAGGCTTTTCCCATCAGTGACATCTTTGAAATGGTGGTACGGTTAAATTTCTGACTTTGTTACTCAATTCCCACAGTACTTCCATGGCATATGGGTTCTGTACCTGCACAAACCCACCTTGTGACAGAAAGTCAGTTATTCAGTTCTTTGCTGCCAGCTGTAGAACTCTCACAGCTGAATTTCCACAGCCTTTTTTGGTGGATTACAGCTTTTAGACTCTGATAAGATGCCTTTTGGACTTCCTTCTTTACTGTATACTTTTGATTTTTCTTTTTATGTTTAAAAAAAAAAAAGTGCACGCGTGGAAATATATAGATATTGTGTGTGGGTGTGTATGTATGTGTGGCTATATATATCTATATATCTATATATGTATGTATGTATATATATATATATATATATATATATATATATATATATATATATATATATATATATATATATATATATATATATATAAAACATATAACCGGGAAAAGCAGAAAGACAACAACATATAGTGTGTGTGTGTATATATATATATATATATATATATATATATATATATATATATATATATATATATATAAATAAATGTATATATAGGTAGATAATTGTGCATATATGTATGTACACGTGTAAGATGTATTTTCCCTACTTTTCTATGCCATTTTTACCAAAACTTCCTTTATGCAGTAACTGTTCCGTAAAAAAAGTTTATAACATTGTAAACTAATTTGTTTGATTGTATGTTACCAATATATATAGTTTTCTCTGTTTACTGTGCTTTCCAAAAATGTTTTAGGTTATATTTACCAAACCTGTCAGTGCTGTTTGTCAGGCCTCTAAATTGCTGAGTTTGCAACTTTGTAAGCCAATTTGTTTGATGATTAAGCAATAACCCATGCCTGGGTAATGCTGGATTTACCCACGGTTGGTGTGGTTTGATCATGAGGCCGAAGCCCGACTGGCCAAACAAAGACAACCGTGAGTAAATCCAGCACCACCCACACCCAGATGTGGGTTATTGTTATTATACAGTGGCATTATTTAAGAAAAAAAAAACTTAATTTTCTTAAATAATGGCATTGTATAATGCCTCCGTGCTGCCCTTCAGCAGCTGTTTGGTATTCTGTGGCAGTTCTGATGTACTGCGTATGCTTACGCAGTACATCAGAGCTGTGTGTGGAAGCAACGGAGAAAGCAAGATCTCCGTTGCTTTTTAGAAAGTGTCTTGCTATGTTAAACTTCTTTAACATAGCAAGACACTTTCTAAAAAGCAACGGAGATCTTGCGTTCTCCTTTGCTGTAACAAAAAAAAAAAAAAACACTTGTACTAATGGAAAAAGTCCGGGTGACCGGACCTTTTTCCATCAGTACAAGTCTGATTTACAACGTGCACGCTGACAGATCAGCGTGCACGTTTTGGAATATTGGGGGGGTCGTTGTATAATTGTGTATTACCAATGTATATTTCTTTTTTTTCTTGTACTGAGGAGCTTATTCCTGGGCCCTCCACTGAAAATGGGCTCTGTATGGCTCAGTGGACTTTCCCGGTTAACAAATGGTTAAAAAAAAAAAAAAAAAAAAAAATGTTATGCATGTAGTTCATGACTTGGACTGGAAAACTAAGTTCTTTTGCCTCAGTTAAACATAACATGTTTCGGTTTCATATTTGAAGTTCTGGCAGGAAAATATTGCATTTTCACTTTTTTTTTAATTAATTTTCTTGATGGTTACTTCTGAGGTAACCCGGCTATAGTTGTTTTATCGTCTTAATTGCAGTCTTACTGCATATTGCTTTATTTGCATTGTTTGTGGAAATGTTCTCATTTCTCACAAGCGACTCTTAAGTAAATGCAGATTTATGCTGTTTTAAAAGGTTTCTATTTGATTTAAGGGCATATATTTGATTTTTGTCAACACTTGGACAAATGAATTTTTATTGAGGACTGTTACTACACTGTGCAGATTGTAGAACAAGGCTTAGAACAATTTAAACTATTTCTGCTATATTACTTGCAGCTTAGCCCCATTTGCTGGGTGAGAATATAGTTTATTTTTATTATTGGTGCCAGTAGTCAGCCTTTAATAATGGGTACTTATTATTCTGTCTGTTTTTTTTTTTTCTTGAGTTGGTTGGATTTTGATACAGCTGCTCCCCATCAAATCCAGTTGCACCTACAGAAAAAAAAAGCCTCCACCTAGTGTGAACCAGCAGCACTCTATGGTACAGTTCCATCCAAACCCTTTAGGTGTAGGAGGGGTCCAGTAATGAGAGACATAATACTGTATCCCCAGATATTTTGTTATCTAGTGTCGTTCATAATAAGAACAGCAACAGACTTCACCACACGACAGTCATTCAGGCCGTTGCAGTATATAAGACTGATATGGATGTCCTTCAAGAATGCAACTGCAGTCATAACATATGGGTTGTCCTGCCTCAGGCAGCCCTCGGTCGGCCGGATTCCAAAGTCTGGGTCCGACGTCGGCTGATGTCGCTTATCTCTCCGACGTCAGAGCGGCTGGAGTATATAAGCATCAGTCAACGCCATCCTCTCCAGTCTTTCTTGCCGCGCAGTGACCGAAGCAGAAGCAGTTCGCAAGTGCCGGTCGGTCAGCTCCTGTATTCTTCAAAACCGAAGTCATCAAAAAAGCCAAGTACCCCGTTGGGGACCTTTTCTTGCCTCAGCCGATGTCAGAAATTACTGAAAAAGTAAATAATTGTTTGTCTTGTGGTAAACAAATACCTCATAAGAATTTCCACTCTTACTGCCTCCCTTGCCTTGGCCCAGACCACGACGTCTCGGCCTGTGCCGCCTGTGCTCGCTTCAACAAGCGCGCACTCAGGCACCGGGCGGAGTTCGCTGAAGACATTTTCGGCGAAAAATTTGATTATACAATGCCGTCGGAACAACCGACAACGCAGACTCCTAAGAAACGAAAAGACCGGGACCGACATCCTTGGCCCGCATCTTCCACCGACACCACACCAAAATTAACCGCGAGTGCCCCGGTTCCCTCTGAGGCGGTTATTCCACCGCTCCGAACCGAAGACACCGCATTACCGATACCTCCGACGCCAGTTATTGATTTTCCTCTGGATACTGAAACAGAGGAAATGCCCAAGACCATTGCTGTTGATAAGGTCACCCCTGCACGTGGAGCGGCTAGGCCTCCCATGTCCATGTCTATCAAGGCCTACACATGTGCCAAGGCAGCCAGCAAGTCCAAGCATCTTACTGCTAAAACCTTACCTCGGCCTACTCCTGGAACTCAAATCATGTCCATGGCCGCAGATTTAATTTCCCTGATCAGAGGTTCCCAGGCCCATCCTGAGAGAGCATCCCAGCCTCCTCCTGATAAGAGGCCCAGGGTTGAACCCTCTGACCCTCTTCCTTCAGATGAAGATTCTGAGGACTCTGTTCATTCCGAAGGCCAGGAAGAGCCCTTCCAGACCTATGAGGATTCAGATGCAGAGGACTCCATTCCCTTGGCCTCTCCTCCTGAGGATATTTCTTTTGGGGAAGTTCTGCATTCCATGAGGGAGCATTTTCAGTGGCAAGGCCAGGAATTTTCAGATTCCAGAAAACGCCTTCGAACCTTCCTCAAAAAGCCCCAACACAGACCCTTAGCTATACCTCCTGTGCTTGATGTTTTGGATGACTTATACTCTGACTCCAGTGTTACCCCTGATACTCTCCCTCCTGCTCCTGTCAAGCCTGACAGATACTATAGGGTCCCGGAAACCCATTCTCATTTATTTAGGGCCCATGCTGTTGATTTAGAAACAATTTCCCAGGGGCCTAAAGGGGTTTCAGCTACCACCTCCAAAAATCCTTTGCCTTCCGACAGGGAAGCAAGGTCCTTAGAGAGATGGGGGAAGAAGGTTTATACCTCCACTACATTATCTATGAGAGCTATCAATTGTCTCTTTCACATGTTTCAATGTCAGGATTTCCTGTTAGATGATTTACAGAAAAGATTGGCCTCTCCTGAACCTTTAGATAGGAAGTCTTTGCAGGAGGCTGTGCATACTTCTCAGCAGGTTAGCAATCATTTTTTTACAGTGTGGATATGATGCATTGGAGGCTTCATGTAGGGCAGCTATGACAGGGGCGGTCATTCGTAGACATGCATGGTTAAAAGAACAACCTTTACCAGATCATGTTAAGGCATAACTTCTTGATTCACCCTTGGAAAAGAACAAGCTTTTTGGTGCTAATGCTAAAGATGTGTTAAAGTCCATTGAGGAAAAAGCCAAGTCAGTTCAGACAGTCAAAGATTTCCTCCAGGTTCAGCCGCCCAGATTCAGCAGGAACTGGCCTTCGAAAAACTGGTCCTTTCCTAATCCTGAAAGATTTCAAAGGGGCAAAAACAGGCGTGCCCGAGGAAGAGGGCAATACAGAGGATCCCACAGGGGACGACAATGGCAACCAGCAAACCAAAGAAGTGACACAGGGGTTTCTCCTGCCCCGCAGGGACAATCTCAATGACTTTCCTCTACTTCCGTTGACCAAGGAGCAAACAGAAGCTCCTTTGGGCGGAAAGTTATCTCTGTTTTTAAAAAATTGGCACAGACTGACAAAAGACAAATGGATTTTGGACATTATAGACCACGATTACAGGTTCCATTTTCATACCTTGCCAAGAAAACAAGGCATGCCAAATCTTCCACAAAATCAGAGGGCAGAGGCTATCAAGCAAATTTCTCTGCTTGCTCAGATCAAAGCAATAGAAAAAGTTCCACAACAAGAGCAAGGACAGGGGTTTTATTCAAGACTGTTCCTTGTTCCAAGAAAAGAAACTCAATGGAGACCAATATTGGACTTGTCCGCTCTAAACACTTTTCTCATAATACCAAAGTTCAAAATGCTGACTTTACAGCAACTCCTTCCCATGCTGGGCAAGGGGTCTTGGCTGATTACTCTGGACCTCAAGGAGGCATACCTGCATGTCCCTATCAGACACAGCTGCAGAAGATACCTCAGATTTCTTGCAGGGCCAGAGCATTATCAATTCTCAGCATTGCCATTTGGATTATCTACTGCGCCCAGAGTATTCACGAAATGCCTGGCATCAGTAATTGCTCATTGCAGGCTCCAGGGGATTCAAATCTACCCGTACCTGGACGATTGCCTCATACAAGTGGACAACAAACTAACTTTGACAAAAAACGTGAATTATGTCATACACTTGCTACAGGCTCTGGGATACACAGTCAACTTTCAAAAGTCAAGACTTCAGCCATCCCAGCAAATAACCTTCTTAGGAGCAAAACTAGACACAGCCTCTCAAATGGCTTACCTGACAGAAGACAAGCAAAAGAAGTTAACTCATTACTTCAAAAGTTTAGCAAAGCTCACCCAGATGACTGCAAGGAGTTTCCTACAGGCCCTGGGTTACATGGCATCCTGCATTCTCTTGGTCCCACTAGCAAGACTACACATGAGAAAGCTTCAATGGTACTTAAAAAGCTTATGGTCTCAACACAGCAACAACCTAGAAGCAACTATTCCACTCATTCCATGTCTTCAAAAGGAATTTCTATGGTGGGCCACAGTAAGCCGGTCAAACACAGGCATGTCATTCAAAAAACCTCAGATAACACAGACCATGACCACAGACGCCTCAGACCTTGGATGGGGGGCGCACATGGAGGGCAGATGTTTTCAAGGGCAATGGTCCCCAAAGGAAGCACATCTGCATATAAACCAAAAAGAAATGCTAGCAGTAATGCATGCCATCGAGGCCTTTGGACAACAACTTCAACAAATACGGACAGACAACACCACTGTGATGTGGTACATAAACAAGCAGGGGGGCACTCATTCTTACCCTCTCTGCAGACTGACAATGAATCTTTGGGAAAAAGCACTGGGTCTAAACATACAGTTACAATCCCAGTTTGTTCCAGGCAAAGACAGTGTTCTGGCGGACAGTCTAAGCAGGAATTTCCTCGACCCTCACGAATGGAGGCTACATCCAGACATCTTTATACGACTCACCTCAACATGGGGCAGGCCGGACGTGGACCTATTTGCCTCCCACCTCCAATCATCACTTACAAAAGTTCTGCTCAAGGACATATCATCCACAAGCATGGAAAGTAGATGCCCTCTCATTCAACTGGAGCTCCCTAATAATTTATGCATTTCTACCCCTGCCAATGATGACCACAGTGTTATTAAAGATCAAGGCAGAGCAACTGAAGGGGATCCTAATAGCTCCAGACTGGCCAAGACAACACTGGTACCCACTACTACAGAGCATATGTCACAACAAAACGTGGGCCCTTCCACAATGGCCCCAACTTCTGACTCAACACAACTTCAGGACTGTTCATCCCAACATCCAGACAGCTAACAGCTTGGGAAATCCCATAGATAACCTCAATTTACCTCTTTCCAAGGAAGTTCAGCGGATACTAACAGAAGCCCGCATACCATCCACCAGAAAGGCTTACTCAGCCAAATGGAAGAGATTCAGCATTTGGAATACCAACAAGGGTCATGATGCATCGCTTTTGAGCATCCCACTCATTCTGGAATACTTGGCAGATATGTTACATAACGGACTCTCATACTCTTCCATAAAAATACATGCTTCAGCTGTCTCAGCTAGATACAACACTGATCCACCAGTGTTTTCACATCCTTTGTTAAGGCAATTTCTTAGAGGAATCAAGAATATAAAGCCCCCAAGAAAGGCACCAGTACCAGCTTGGGACCTCAATTTTGTCCTAGAAAAATTGACTCTACCTCCCTTCGAGCCAGCAGCTTCTGCGGATTTGCAATTCCTTTCCTGGAAGACAGCTTTTCTCCTGGCCATAACCTCAGCAAGAAGGGTTTCGGAATTACAGGCATTAATGGCAATACCACCATTCATAACCTTTCACAGAGACAGGGTCTCCTTACGAACCAACCCTACCTTTCTGCCAAAAGTGGTGTCTAGGGTTTCTTTAAATCAAGCAATCCATCTGCCTACTTTCTTCCCCAATCCTGAGAACAAAGGGGAAAGACTGTTACATACCTTGGACATACACCGACAACTTCGCTACTACCTAGACAGAACTAAGACCAGTAGGAAGTCTGATCAGCTTTTTGTAGCTTACGCCACTGGAGTACAAGGAAAAGCAATTTCCAAACAGGCAATTTCAAAATGGATTGGACATTGCATCAGATTCTGTTATTCCTTCCATGGAAAGAGTGTGCCAGCCAATGTCAGACCACACTCCACCAGAGCTACAGCCACCTCTACAGCTTTTTTAAGAGGGGTGCCTACAAAAGACATTCTGGAAGCTGCTACATGGAGCTCCGTGCATACATTTTCCAAACACTCCAACCTCCCTTTATATTCCAGATCCAGAGCAGGCTTTGCTTCGGCAGTCCTGCAGGGATTGATAGCTACACCATCCTTTTCCTAGAGCATACCACCTCCCCCAGCTAAGCTATGGTACTCAACCCATATGTTATGACTGCAGTTGCATTCTTGAAGGACATAGTACAGTTTTGTACCTACCATAAATGTAGATGTCCGATAGATATGCAACTGCAGTCGGGTTTTCCCTCTCTCCTTCCCCTCTATGCCTTGGGTCCACTCCTCTCCCTGTTATCCTTAGCTGGGGATATCTGTTATGGTGTATCTGTTTATTTATTGTATGGAAACCTATTATTGTCTTCCAATTTGATTACAGCCTTCTTTGGAGGGCACCTGGCATTTGGGGCAAGAAACACTGAAGAAGATGGCGTCGGCTGATGCTTATATACTCCAGCCGCTCTGACGTCGGAGAGACAAGCGACATCGGACCCAGACTTTGGAATCCGGCCGACCGAGGGCTGCCTGAGGCAGGACAAACCCATATGTTATTACTGCAGTTGCATATCTATCGGACATCTACATTTATGGTAGGTACAAAACTGTACTTTCCTTGGCTTAAGAGTGTTTTTCAGTCAACTAATCACTGAGACTGTGCTCCTATTTAGAAAGACTGTGGGGATACCTTTTCTAGAGGTCAGTCTATCACTGCAGATTTTAATGGGGTTTCTAATGCAGACAGTATTGAACACAGAGTCCATCCAGTCCGTTTTTGTCGCTTTTGTGTTAGGACACGAATAAACAAATCTTCGTGGATTGTATTCAGGCAGCTTTTATTACATACAAACACATTACTACTGTTGACTATTGACCCTAATGTAAGTAACTTGTATACAATTAGTGACTCTGATTATGCATGCTTACTCCCTAGCTGCTTCTGCAAAATGGCACTAAAGTTATGCACATGTGCGGGTTATATGCATGCAAGTACAGCCTTGCATGCTTTTGAAAGATACAAGCACACACTTTACACTCTGATCTACATTTTTTTGGAAGGTGAACAGATTCAAAAATATTCACCTTTTCACGGTTACTAAGCTAAGTTTATTGATGTATTTGACTAGAAGCAGTGTGGAGCTATGCCACCATTTGGCACAGTTTATAATCTTATTGAGGACGAGGTTCCAAGTGTTTTGGCTGGTCCTCCTCAGTTACTGGCCTTATAAGACGTCTATAAAACTGCATATAAAACCCTTTGGCTAGTGAACCAGTTCCTAAAAAGGCTATGAGGAAATACAAGATGTACTTTAATCTTACAGCTCTCTCTGGTCCCTTGTCAGCTGACCCAGCTGTGGTTTCTGCAGCTGTCAACTCTAACAAGAGAGCCACGGCTTCTTCTAACCTTATGATGCTGGATAAAATCTACACGCGATTAGAATCTCAGAGGGGGAAGAAGTCTTCTCAGTGTAGTAATTTTATTCTTTAAAATTTTAAATTATCAGGGCTTCATGAGAAAATTTATTTTGCAGTATGTTTATGGTTTAGATGACTTTGCTGCATCTTTGCCTGCTGACCGCAAGTGTTATATGATTAAGATGGTTTGTTATGTGACTCCAGTTTTGAAATATACTTTGAGGAGTGTGTTAGAAGGTGCAGGTACGATTTCTAGAAATACAGCCACTTCTGTTGTATTGAGAAAGTGCATTTGGTTATAAAACCAGGATTTTTCTGAGGATTTAAAAAGTGATCTCAAAATATGGGGTGAGAGAGGTAATGTTTTTCATGGGTATCTAATATGTTTCATATTCCCAGGTTCTTCCCAACTTCAAAGGCCAGAACAAACAAAAATTCCAGCCTAGCAAGAGACTGGGTACCATGAGGAACTGGCAGGAGGATAATGTTTCCAAATCAAGTGAAAGGGGTTTCTTTAAAGCCCCCCCCCCCCCCAAAAAAAAATTATTCCTGTATTAAAAAATTAGTATGCCAAGACTCGGGGCATCCCTTTCCTTCGCTTCCCCCTGAACCATCTCCTGTTTCACCTTCTCTCTGTGTTTAGCTTAACCCAGCAGCCTTTCCACAAATAGTATGTCAAATGAGTGCTGAGAATCATTCAGTAGGAACACACTTGGCAGTTGACAGAAAATCTTCCTGCCTTTAGAAAAATCCCTCCACCAGTCAGACCAGATGTGTGTGTTCTTTCTGGTACTCCTTTACAAGTTGCAAGTAGGGGTTATAGAACCAGTTCCCCAAAAAAAAAAAAAAAAATTTTGCACCAGAATCTTTTTGGTACCCAAAAAGGAGCCACTGTAGAGACTGGTGTTTTTGTGATATAAAACAATGAGACCACAATAAATCATTTAAAAACTTTTCCCACCTGTAATGTGACCTGTAACCTGTACAATTCAGTTGAAAAACAAACAAATCTGTTAGGGGGAAAATAAACAAATGTACAGTAAGCTGGTTGCACAAGTGTGCACACCCTTAAATTAATACTTTGTTGAAGCACATTTTGATTTAATTACAGCATTCGGTCTTCTTGGGTAGGAGTCTGTCAGCATGGCACATCTTGACTTGACAAGAGTGGAATGAGGCAAAGCAGAAGGTTGGACTGCAAGTTAGAGACTGCTTTCCTGCTACCTTTCTGTCCCACGTTATTTGCTTTCCATTCTTTTTGCAAATTTCCTCCAGTATATTTTCATTCCCCTCCTGCCTGTTTTTCTGTATCCTTGCTTGCAGTCATTCCTCTTTGTAAAAATCCCAATTTCTTTGTTCTGTCTTCTGACTTGGTGTGTAGAATTCTTTGTTTCATTACAAATCTAATATTTGGTATGGTGGTTGCCTGCTTGCATGTAAAAACCTATTCTTTCTCTGTAATACCTTCTACTGCATTTCATCTACTTTCACTGTGTTTTATAGCTTTGTTTGAATTATGTATGAACCTTCACTTTGTAGCTTTAAAATACCCCTTCAAATTGACCAACCCTAAACTGCCTGGCTCCGTGGAGAGTTAACTTATCCCATTTGTTTCTCCATCTCCCAAATAATTACCTTTAACTCTCTCTTAATACCCACCCACAACATCTCTGGTTGGTAAAAATACATTTGAACTGTATACGAGACTAAATGAACTACGCTAAACATTTTCATTGCTTGTATCTTGCTGTGTCTGTATCCATGGTCAGGAGCTTTCAGTTTCTTACTATTTTTGTCTCTTCACACATGCCTTTAGCTGCTATAACAGAATAATTTTTAATCCATATACCTAAATAATTTATCTTGTAGTCTCATAAGTATTGGTGTTGCTGAGTCGTTTCAAATGATGGTTGCGTAATTTACTGCTGTAACCTTCGTTTTATCTTTATTTTGTGTCCCAAAAAGACTTCAAACTTTCTCGGAATCACCATTTTGATCACTGCTGCAGTAGCCTTAGCTGCATGGGTTGCATCCCACACAAGACACAACTTACCAGCTTCCAAAGCTTCAAGTGCTCCTTCCACTCTCCCAAGCCATTCTTCAGCTTGAGTTGAAGAAAAGGAGTGATATTTGGGGCTCCAAATCTTCCGCGCTTTCTTACTGCGCGAGCATGATCAAGTATCAATTGGCCAACACCTTTTTTTTTTTCCATTGCTGGGCATACAAGTTCCCTTTTGGAGGGGGGGAGGGGCTGCCATATTTGAACATTTTCTGAGGAATTAATTTTAAGGTTACTTTTAATAACTTTAAAACAGGAGACTCTTAAAATTAGGACTACTTTTGGTACTTTTCGGTTAACGGGGCAGCAGGCAAAATGTGCGTAGGCACGGCAAGATAGCATTCCACACACGTTTTCATGTGAGATTTGGAGTCTGGGTTTATTTTTATGACTTAACGTGTGCAGTAAAGACACTGTTAAGTGTAAATATTTGATGGGAGGAGCGGATGGTAGTGAAGGCCCTGCTGTGGTCCTATGCGTAGCCGCATGTGATCCTTAACTGAAGTTATTTGGGACATGGTGTTTAACAACTTTACTGAACCAGGCCCCCCCCCCCCACAAAAAAAAAAAAACTTTTCTAAATCAGTTGGACTTTGGCAGTTGAGAGCTCATTGGTGGTATTATCGAGAATGAGTGACACACACACACGAATAAATCCTACTAACTTAACTTTCGTAATGAGAACAATTTGGTCAGATTACTGGGTATGAGTCACACACACACACACACACACACACACACACACACACACACACACACACACACACACACACACACACACACACACACACACACAGTCACTCAGTCAGTCACTCAGTCAGAAAACACACAAGCAATATTATAAATCAGGTGAACTTTGGGAATTAGAACACATCTTGTGGTCATAATTCTCAACTTTCCATATTTGTGGTTTTCTGTCAAATCACTGAGGATTGAAGTCCTTGGGTAATGAGACATTTTGAGTTTCAGGGTTTATACATATCCTTCTGAAAATGCACGGCAAAGCAAATATTTTATTCTAGCAATATTCTGACTTTATAAGAGCAACATTTACAATGTCTCCATATTTTCGGCCCTTTGTCTCCCCATTATTTTGGGCTTTGTCCAGATTTCTTCTGCTAACAGGTTGACAGGTATGCAGAGAGGATTGATGACATTTAACACCAGTATTAAATATAGGCATTTTATTGTTTCTGGAATGCATGCTAGTACATATCTAATTGTTCTGAATGTTTGTAAAGTGGATGATAGCAAAAATGAAAACGCGATCTTAATTTTTGAGTTTTTCCAGTAGTAATTTGAGCTTTGTAACACTATTCTGAATGAGTAAAGTGAAAGAAATGTGATACATTATGCAGATGGCTAAATCAAATAAATGCTTCACGGCAATATTTATGATGTCCTTCAAGGATGCATCTGCAGTCCTTACAAATGGGTTGTCCTGTCGTCAGGCAGCCCTTCGGTCGGCCGGATTCCAAAGTCTGGGTCTGGCCTCGGCTGGTGTCGCACTTCACCCGACGTCATAGCTGCAGTTCTTCGGGTATAAAGGCATCAGCCAACGCCATTTTCCTCAGTCTTTCTTGCCGCGTGGCGCCCGAAGCAGAAGCTGTTCGCAAGTGCCAGTCTGTCAGAACCAGAGATTACTACTACAAGTACCGAAGACTTCTAAAAAGCTAAGTACCCCGTTGGGGACTCTTTCTTGCCTCAGCCGATGTCAGAAAAAGTGAATAACTGTTTAACTTGTGGGAAACAAATACCTCATAAAGATTTCCACTCTTACTGCTTACCTTGCTTAGGCCCAGACCACGACGTAGCAGCTTGTCTAGCCTGTGCTTCTTTCAACCGATGGACGCTTAGACGTCAGTCGGAATTTGCTGAAGAGTTTTTCGGCTCCGCTTTTGCTTACATTATGCCGTCGGATGCTCCGACTGCGCAAATTTCTAAAAAACGCAAGGAAAAGGACCGACACTCGCGGTCCGTGGTTTCGGCCGAAACCGCGGTTAAGCCTACCGCGAGTGTCTCTGTTTCGGCTGAAACAGAGTCCACGGTTCTTCCTTCGGCCGAAAGTTTGCCACTTACCGAGGCCTCTTCCAGCTTGGCTGAAACTGCTACTGAAATCCCACCTGCTCTTACAGGTTCACAGGATTTATCTGATACTATCCCTTTGGATATTTCTACCCCTGCACGTGGAGCTGCTAGGCCTCCTGCATCCATGTCGATTAAGGCCTTTGCCAGGGCTAAAGCAGCAAAAACTACCAAAACTGTGCCTGCTAAGACCCCTTCTCACAGGCCTAGTTCTAGTTCACAAATGCTTAGTCTAGCAGAGGATCTCATTTCTTTGATCCGGGGATCTCAACCACATCCAGACAGGGCCTCTCACCCACCTCCAGAGAAGAGGACTAGAGTAGAGCCCCCTGAGCCAGTTTCTTCAGATGGCTCCTCTGATGAATCAGATAATTCAAACCCTCCAGAGGCCCCCTTTTCTCCTTATGAGGACTCTGATGCAGAAGAGTCCATCCCTTCTGCCTCTCCGCCTGAGGAATTTTCTTTTGGGGAAACCTTGCATGCTATGAGGGAACAATTTCAATGGCAGGGCCAGGATTTTTCAGACTCTAGAAAAAGGCTTAGGACCTTTTTGCATTTGCCACAGCATAGGCCTTTAGCCATTCCTCCAGTACTTACTGTTGTGGATGATGCTTTTAATGATGCTTGTACTGCTCCTGATTCTCTTCCTCCGGCCCCTGCTAAGCCCGATAGGTACTACAGGGTTCCGGACACACATTATCATTTGTATACGGCCCCTTTGCAGATCCGAAACTATCTCCCAGGGACCCAAGGCTGTAGCAGCTACCTCTACCAAAACCCTCCCTCTGAAAGGGAATCTAGGTCCTTAGAGATGGGGTAAAAAAGTTTACACTTCTGCTACTCTTTCAGCTAGGGCCTTGAACTGTCAATTCCACATGATTCAGTATCAGGAATTTATGTTAGACCAGTTAACTAAAAAACTGTCCTCGGATGAACCATTAGACAAAAAATCTGTACAGGAAATGGTCCATAACATTCAGCAGGTCAGTAATCATTCCTTAAAATGCGGCTATGATGCACTGGAGGCCTCCTTTAGATCAGCCATGACTGGCACAGTGATCAGAAGACATGCATGGTTAAAAGAACAGTCCTTACCAGACCATGTAAAATCAAAGCTCCTAGATGCTCCCATGGATAAGCTCAATTTGTTTGGCTCCCCTGCACAGCAGGTGCTGAAGAAGGTGGAAGAGAAAGCAAAATCTGTCCAGACAGTCAAGGATTTCTTGCAGGTCCAGCCTCCAAGGTTTAGCAGGAACTGGCCTTCCAAGAATTGGTCCTTTCCAGACACCTCCAGAGCTCCGAGAGGCAGGAATAGGTGCTCAAGAGGCAGGGGTCAATCCAGAGGTGCCTACAGGGGTCGTCAGTGGCAGGCTAACAACCAGCGAGGTACAGCCACAGATCCAGCCACCACCACTTCCACAGGACAATCACAGTGACTTGGCTCTGGCATCGCCTACCAGGGAACAACTAGAGGCACCCTTGGGCGGGAAGCTAGCCTTATTTTCAGTAAACTGGCATTACATCACAGGAGACAAATGGATTTTACAGACAATAGACCAAGGTTACAGGTTTCACTTCCATACTCTACCAAGGAAGACAGGAATGCCAAACCTACCTCCAAATCAGAAGACAGAAGCTCTACAACAAATAACTCACTTACTAAGGATGAGAGCTGTAGAAAGGGTACCATCTATGGAACAAGGACAAGGATTTTACTCCAGACTCTTCCTGGTACCAAGAAAAGAAAACCAATGGAGACCTATTCTCGACCTGTCCGCTTTAAACACATACCTCATTGTTCCGAAATTCAAAATGCTGACCCTACAGCAGCTTCTTCCCATGCTGGGCAAGGAGTCTTGGCTGGTAACTCTAGATCTCAAGGTGGCATACCTGCATGTCCCCATACGACCAAATTGCAGAAGATACCTCAGATTTCTTGCAGGATCAGAGCATTATCAATTCTCAGCATTGCCCTTTGGCTTATCTACTGCGCCCAGAGTATTCACGAAATGCCTGGCATCAGTAATTGCTCATTGCAGGCTTCAGGGAATTCAAATTTACCCTACCCTTACCTGGACGACTGCCTGTTACAAGCGGACAACAAAAACAAATTAACAAAAGATTTGGAAAGGGTCATTCATCTACTGCAAGCCCTGGGATACACAGTCAATATAAAAAAGTCAAGGCTGATACCATCCCAAAGGATAACCTTCTTGGGTGCAGACCTGGACACATCAAAACAAATGGCATTCCTGACAGTAGAAAAACAGGAGCAACTCCCTCTCTACTTCATGGCATTAACAAAGCAGAACCAGCTAACAGCAAGAAAAGTCCTGCAAGCTCTCGGCTACATGGCATCCTGCATAATATTGATTCCACATGCCAGACTACATATGAGAAAGTTACAGTGGTATCTAAGGAATATATGGTCTCGGCACAAGCACAGCCTAGAAACCCAAATTCCAGTAATCCCATGCCTGAAGCAAGAATTCCAATGGTGGGCTCAGGCCTGTCAATCAAACAAGGGACTACCCTTCCACAGCACTCAACCAAGCCAGACCATCACAACAGACGCCTCAGACCTCGGTTGGGGGGCACACATGCTGGACAAGTGCATACAAGGCTTATGGACTCAAGACCAGCTGCACCTACACATAAATCAAAAGGAAATGCTGGCAGTAAAACTGGCAATTCAGGCATTCCGACCATTTCTTCGACAGGGTCAACTGCTGATAAGGACGGACAACACCACAGTTATGTGGTACATCAACAAACAAGGAGGCATACATTCATACCCCCTATGCCAGATGGCAATGGACCTCTGGAATGTGGCACTGAGCTTCAACATTCAGTTACAAGCAATTTTTGTGCCAGGAAAAGAAAATACTCTAGCAGACATCCTAAGCAGAACTACCACGGATGCCCACGAATGGATGCTGCATCCGGACATCTTCAAAACCATTACAGGGAAATGGGGACTACCAGAAATAGACTTATTTGCATCCCCACACAATCACCAACTGAAAAAATTCTGCACAAGGACGTACCACCCACTTGCTTGGAAAGTGGACTCCCTATCTTTCAGTTGGAAAAACCTGACAGCATATGCATTCCCATCTCTTCCTTTGATGCACAAGGTGCTATTGAAGATCAAAGAAGACCGTCCAAGGATCATCCTGATAGCTCCAGACTGGCCAAGGCAACATTGGTACCCATTACTGAGGAGCATGTCTCGGGAACAAATATGGCCTCTGCCCCTGGTTCCCTTGCTGTTAACACAGAACAACTTCAAAACCCTGCATCCAAACCTGAAAACACTGCAGCTGGCTGCCTGGAACATTGCCTAAGGCCAAATGACCCGGATTTATCTCAAAGGGTTAAGGACATTCTCTTGGAGGCTCGCAGACCCTCAACAAGAAAAAATTATTCAGCGAAATGGAAAAGATATCTCATTTGGAGTACTGCAAAAGGAGAGAATGTGTCACTTGCAAACATACCTAACATCCTGGAATACTTGGCAGAGCTCTTCCACAACGGCCTGTCCTATTCTTCCATTAAGATTCATGCATCAGCTATTTCAGCAGAATACAACTTGGATCCTCCAGTCTTCTCTCACCCTCTGCTCAGGCAGTTTCTGAGAGGAATTAAAAATGTAAAACCACCTAGGAAGCCACCATTGCCAGCATGGGACTTGAACTTTGTGCTAGAAAAGTTGACACTCCCTCCTTTCGATCCAGCAGCTACAGCAGATTTACAGTACTTATCATGGAAAACTGCTTTCCTGCTTGCAATCACTTCAGCAAGAAGGGTATCTGAGCTACAGGCATTAATGGCAGTACAGCCCTTCCTGATCTTCCATCAAGATAGTGTCCATGAGAACTAATCCTACTTTTATGCCAAAGGTGGTCTCCAGGGTATCTTTAAATCAAGCTATCCACCTACCTACATTCTTCCCCAACCCACAGAACAGGGGAGAAAGACTGTTACATACCTTGGATGTACATAGACAATTACGTTACTACCTGGACAGGACCAAGAGCAATAGAAAAACAGACCAGCTACTGGTAGCATATGCAACAGGAATGGAAGGAAAAGCAATTTCAAAACAGATAATCTCTAAGTGGGTAGGAAATTGCATTAGATTCTGTTACTCCTACCATGGGAAGAAAACTCCAGAAAACATCAGGCCTCACTCTACAAGGGCTACAGCCACTACCACAGCTTTTTTACGAGGAGTGGCTACCAAAGACATTTTAGAGGCTGCTACTTGGAGCTCCGTGCATACATTTGCCAAGCATTATAATTTACCTTTATACTCCAGATCCCGAGCAGGTTTTGCCACTGCTGTTTTGCAAGGGATCTTAACTACACCATAATCTTATTTCTCCTCCTCCCCCAGTTTGGCTATGGTATTCTACCCATTTGTAAGGACTGCAGATGCATCCTTGAAGGACATAGTACAGTTTTGTACCTACCATAAATGTAGATGTCCGATAGGCATGCATCTGCAGTCAGGATTACCCACCCTCCTTCTCCTCTGTGGTACTCCTAGGGTATTTGCCCATCTTGTAGCTAGCTGGGGGAATCTATTATGGTGTATTTGTTTGTATATATGTACACACATGCTTATTTTTTGTTTGCTCTCTGCTATTTGGAACCATTTGCATTTATCCAAATTAAGCCTTCCTAGAGGGCACCTGGCATCTGGGGCAAGAAACACTGAGGAAAATGGCGTCGGCTGATGCCTTTATACCCGAAGAACTGCAGCTACGACGTCGGGTGAAGTGCGACACCAGCCGAGGCCAGACCCAGACTTTGGAATCCGGCCGACCGAAGGGCTGCCTGACGACAGGACAACCCATTTGTAAGGACTGCAGATGCATGCCTATCGGACATCTACATTTATGGTAGGTACAAAACTGTACTTTTTGTGACGACTGCTGCCCCATTAACGGAAAAGTACCCTACTTTTTGATTGGTGAAAGTTGTATGTTTTTCTTTACTTTTGTGGGTTGGTGTAAGTGTTAATGGTTTTCATGTTTTTTTTGTGGGAAAAGTGACTTGTTTCTACTTGTCTGTTGTACTGACTACTGCTGCCAGACTTCCCTGGGAATTGGACATCCATGCTTTTGGCTTTACCATGGTTGTTCATCTACTTACAGGTAAATGATTTTAAACTACATGTGATTGTGAAGGGACAGTTTTTATTTTGTCTCCCCAGGTTTCTGATTTAGATACTGAGGTAAACATGGCTTCTGACAATTCCTTTGAAGAATTTTCTTATTCTGAAACTGCTTCTAAAATGAATCTGTACCATTGAGAACGTAATGACATTCCAGTGTCTCTGAAGTGTTCCGATTTATTGCAACTACTTTTCCTGCACCTACTCCAGTTCCTCCTGTTCTTTCAGTATTGGAGGATGCTTTTGTATAACTTGCCTGATAGCCAGTTTTCTGCCTCAAAGAAAATAGATTGTAGAAAATTAAGCAGTGTCTAGGTTCACTACAGCAGTAACGGCTGTGACTGACCCTGGGATTAGTAAATACAAACTTACAGGACTGAGGAACTTTCCAAAAAGAGACTCAGAGAATTTCTAGATTTAGCAATACCTCCAGTTCTGGATGTTGTGGATGATTTTTTATGGAATCCAGCCTAACCCCTGATACTTTACCCCCTGCTCCAAAGAAACCAGACAGTTTCTTTTCAAAAATCCTACTGTCGACCCAGAGGTAATTTCCCAGGGGCCTAAAGGTATAAGAGCAACTACAGCTAAGAATCCCACCCCTTTGGACAGGGTTTCCCAAGCTTTAGACAGCTGGGGTAAAAAAGTATACACCTCTGCAACTGTTGCCATTAGGGCATTGAATTGCCAGTTTCACATACTGAAATATCAGAAACATATTATGGAACTTTGTTATGGAAAAATTAGCTACCTTTGCATGCTGTGCAGTAAATAAAGAATTACAAGAGCTTATGCATTCTGCAAGCCAAGTCAGCAAACATACTTTGCAGTGTGACTTTGACGCCCTAGAAGCATCTTGCACTGCAGCAGTCACTGGTTCTGTACTGAGAAGGCATGCTTGGTTTAAGGAGCAGACCTTGCCAGACTATGCCAAATCAAAATTACTAGACTTCCCTTTGAACAAGGACAATCTGTTTGGCACCAAAGCAGAAGTGATTCTAAAAAAGATGGAAGAAAAGGCTAAATCTATGCAGACAGTCAAAGATTTCTTGCAAGTGCTGCCTCCTAGATTCAGTAGGCATTGCCCCTCGAAACATTGGTCCTTTCCAGCCCTCTCAAGGCCTTCTCAAACTAGACCCAGGGGAAACAGACCCCCCCCAAACTACAGTCTCAGGGTATGCAGAGATCTAAGCAATGGAGTGACTCAACTTTAAAAACAGGGAGTGCTAAGCCATCCCCTTAGGGAAAGAATTCACAATGACTTCTCTGTTCCACTCCACCACAACTGCTCGTGCCCCTAGGAGGAAAACTTGCCCATCATGCAAAAAACTGGACCTCCATCACCAAAGACCGATGGGTCCTCAACATTGTATCCCAGGGGTACAAATTTTAATTCCACGTACTGCCAACCCCAAAAGGGTTCCCAGACCTTCCTCCAAACCAGTGGGCAGAGGCCCAAAACCATGTTCAATCCCTGCTCTACATAAGGGCAGTTCAACCTGTTCCTGCAGAACCGGTAGGTCAAAGGTTCTATTCCAGACTTCTCCTGGTACCCAGAAAAGAGGGCACTTGGCTCCCAATCCTAGATCTTTCCATTCTAAACACCTTCCTGGTGGTACAAAATTCAAAATGCTCACCTTTCAGCAGCTTCTTCTTATGCTGTCCAAAGATGTCTGGTTAGCCACCCTAGACCTAAAAGAAGCCTATCTGCACATCCCTGTCAGGGACTCATGCAAGAAATGCCTATGTTTCAGGGCAGGATCTATGCATTATCCATTCTCTGCACTTCCCTTTGGCTTATCCACTGCTCCCAGAGTATTCACAAAATGCCTGTCTCCAGCCATTGCTTATTGCAGACGGAGAAAAAATCAAATTTAACCATACTTGGACAATTGCCTGATTCAGGCAGACAGGCACAGCCGTTGCAGCACCTGACATTTGTAAATAACTTCTAACCTCCCTGGGGTACACTATCATAGAAAAGAAATCAAAACTAGTCCCTGGTCAAAAGATTGTATTCCTGGGAGCAAGCTTGGACAGCATCCCAGATGGTATTCCTTACTCCAGAAAAACAAGCCTATCTGACAGGCTACTTTGCTGAAATGGCCACCAGAACCCATCTATCTGCAAGGAAAATCCTGACAGCCCTAAGGTTCATGGCCTTTTGTATCCTACTAATTCCATATGCCAGACTGCATATGAGGAAACTTCAGTGGTACTTAAAAAGTCTTTGGTGCCAACATTCTTAGGACCTGGAAACCGGCATACCTATCATACCTTGTCTAAGGGCAGAGTTTCTTTGGTGGGCAGCAGCATGCAACCACAACAAGGGACTTCCCTTTACTCAACCCCACACTGCCCAGACCCTAACCACAAATGCATCAGACTATGCCTGGGGGGCACACCTGGATAACAAGTGCATCCAGGACCACTGGAGCCAGGTCAAACTCATCTGCACATCAACCAAAAAGAGATGCCAACTGTTCAGCACGCTCTGACAGCTTTCAGGTCCCTACTCTCACCAGGACCCCTGCTAATAAAAACAGACAGCACCACAGTTATGTGGTGCATCAACAAGCAGGGGGGATCCCTCTCTTACCCACTCTGCAGGCTAACCATGGCCCTGTGGAACGCGGCCTTGGACATGCAGATTCATCTGCAAGTTCAGTTCCTGCCAGGTAAACAAAACTCTCTGGCAGATGACTTAAGCAGAAATTCCCTAGACCCACACAAGTGGCAATTGGACCCCAGCGCCTTCAGTATTCTAACCCAGAAATGGTGGACCTCTTTGCCTCCCCCGTGCTATCACCAGCTGAGAAAATTCTGCAGCAGGGTCTGGAAGGTGGATGCCTTATCCTTCCAGTGGGAAAACCTCTCAATCTATGCATTCCCCCCTCTGTCTCTTCTCTCATGAATATTACTCTGGGTAAGACAGGACAAATCAAAGACTTTCCTGATTGACTCGGACTGGCCACACCAGCACTGGTACTCACTACTGTGCAGCCTGTCATCAGTGCCACCCTGGCACCTACCCCAGATCCCAACCCTCCTCACTCAGCAGGGAGGGACAGATCTTGCATCCACAACTGCAAACCATGAATCTTGCAGCCTGGCGTATTCCTTAAAATCTCCCCCAGTGACCAGCCTAAGCAAGCAGGTGCTGGATGTCATTCTTGAAGCCAGAAGACCCAGTATGAGGAAATCCTATGCTGATAAGTGGAAAAAGTATAGTTCCTGGACTCCGTCTAAAGGAGAGGACACAGCATTGCCCTCTTTACCTCTAATCCTGGAGTACCTAGCAGACCTACTACACAGAGGCCTATCCTCCTCCATTAAGATCCATGCCTTTGCCATCTTGGCTCATTACAACACTGAGCCACCTCTCTTCTCACACCCTCTTATCAGACAGTTCCTGAGAGGGGCAAATAACTTAAGGCTACCAAGGAGAGCACCCACCCCTGCTTGGGACCTTGACTTTCTACTGGAAAAGCTCATGCTACCCCCCTTTGAGCCTGCAGCATCAGCAGAGTTAAAATTCCTCTCTTGGAAAACAGCCTTGCTTCTGGCCATCATTTCAGCTAGAAGAGCATGTGAGCTACAAGCACTTATGGCTGTGGAACCCTTCATTATTTTGCATGCTGCCAGGGTGTCCCTCGGGGCTAACCCTTCCTTTATGCCTAAAGTGGTGTCCAGTATGGCTCTAAACCAATCTATCCATTTGCCAACCTTGTTTCCTAATCCTCAAAATAAAGGGGAAAGGACCCTGCACTTCTTGGACGTGCACATTCAGCTCAGATTCTACCTTGATAGGACTAAGCCCTTCAGGAAATCTGCTGACCAGTTACTAGTCGGCTTTGCACCAGGGGCAGAGGGCAAATCCATTTCAAAACAAACCATTTCCAAATGGATAGCACACTGCATCCATTTCTGCTACAAGCACCATGGGAAACCAACCCCCTCAGGAGGTCGGAACACATTCCACTAGGATGACTTCTACCTCAACAGCATTCCGCAGGGGAGTCCCTACCAGGGACATCCTGGAAGCTGCTACCTGGAGTTTTGTACACACCTTCACCAAGCATTACCACCTGCCTATCTTTTCCAAATTCAGGGTGGATTTTCCAACAGCAGTTCTGCAGGGCATGCTAGCCAGCCCCAAGTCTTCTTGACTGCCTCCATCCTAAGTGTGATGACTGCAACAGTGAAACGTGAAGAGCATAGTCCAGTTGTGTACACTTACCATAAATGTAGATGTTCGTGTGTTAACTGTTGCAGTCCTGGTTTCCCTCCCTCCAGCCCTCTGGTCTCTCTCCTCTCTGTTTATTATTCACCCCTTTCAGGGGTGTTGGTATTTTCTTTTTACTGGTGGTGTTTTCCCCACCATAACTTAGCTCTCTATTTGGGAGGGCTCCTGAAATTTGGGGCAAGAAAAACTTATGTATTGGTGTCTGCTGCCTGTTTTTATACCCCTGACAACCTGACGTCAGTCCTGAAGTGACAATAACCGAAGCAGAAATACTAAGTTTCTGGTATTCGGGCCGACTGAGTGCTACCTGCAGGCAGATAACCCAAGTGTGATGACTGCAACAGTGAATACACACTAACATCTACATTTATGGTTAATGTACACATCTGTACTGTTTGTAAATGCCTTGTATTTTGTTTGTAAGGAACCGCTGAGGTCGCTGTAGTTGGTGCATATGCCTGTTCAGGTACATACAGAAGGAAACATTGTACTCTGATTGGTCTAATAAGGGTGGAGTACAGAGGGGTAATGACCTCTTTGGACCTAGATGCCATGCCCTTACTTATAAACTGAGCAACATAAAAGGATTTCCTCACCACTGAGGCCATGTGCTGGTCGAAGGTAAGGTTACTGTCTCTCTGCATACCCGTATCCCTGTTAACTGGGTTGACTCTTAGGGGCGTATTATATAATATGGTAATTAGCCGGGATGGTTGACTTCTCAAAGGGTACAATTATGCATTTCTTAGCGTAGAGTTGAAGACCAAGGCTTTGGCACAATTTGTTAGTTGGAGATGGGCCTTATTGAAGAATACTTGTGTCTGCAGGGGAGTCTGTGATAACCCCCAGCTTGTAATCCTCTGCAAACTTAGCCATAAACCTTCAGCATTTGCTTCCATTTTGGAGAAGTAGATGCCAAAAAGGAGCAGGCCAAGTACTGAGCCCTGGGGGGCTCCACTAGTGGCTGGTTTCTTGGTGAAGGTGACCTCACCTGTTTGACCCCCTGGGTCTCATCAGTGAGTCATTTGACTATCCAGCGGATGATAAAAGGGTTTATACCTAAATTAGTGAGCTTGTCTATAATGTCTGTGACTATTCTATCAAAAGCTTTGGCCAGGTCAAGGTAAGCTGTGTGCACAGTCTTGCCTTCATCCACTACTTTGGTGTCACTCTCAGGAAAAACTCCACCAGATTTAATAGGTATGACCTTTTATTTAACAAAGCTGAACAGTGATAGGTTCAGTGTTTGCAGGTTGCCTTTGTCCTTATTTGTCATGTTAATGATTCTTTCTGTGGCCTTGCATATGAGGCCATGCAGCTTATGGACATGCAGTTACTCACTTCAGTGGTTGGACCTCCTTTGTGCAGGGGAAAGATTGTAGCCATCTTCCATTCCTTGGGCACAAAACCTGACTTTAAGCACCAGCAAAAAAGTGACTCAAGTGGACCAGCGAAATCACGTTTCATTCTATTTATTAAGAATCCTGGGATGTTATTGGTGCCCATCAATGCAGTGTTTTTGGCCTTGAAAAGTGCATTGACCTGTTTCGTAGTAATAGTTGGGGGAATTGTGATATGTGGTATTTCCTTTGGACTATCGGGGATGGGGGGAGAAATTTGAGCTGAACCTGTCAGCCAAAAGGTTGGCAGTGGCCTCCTGTTCATTGTGGGAAATATAATTTACAGTACATTCCACACATTGTTGATATTCCCCTTGATGTTATTGATATAGCTGTAGAAAGCTTTGTGGTTGAACTCTGCCTGAGAAGTGTTTTTTTTAATTTAGCATTTGAAATATTTAACCCTCTTAGCTGCCTGTTTAAATTGGCCAGGAGGCTGTTAATATGTATGGCTTTAATGATGTCCTTCAAGGATGCATCTGCAGTCTTTACAAATGGGTTGTCCTGTCGTCAGGCAGCCCTTCGGTCGGCCGGATTCCAAAGTCTGGGTCTGGCCTCGGCTGGTGTCGCACTTCACCCGACGTCATAGCTGCAGTTCTTCGGGTATAAAGGCATCAGCCGACGCCATTTTCCTCAGTCTTTCTTGCCGCGTGGCGCCCGAAGCAGAAGCTGTTCGCAAGTGCTGGTCGGTCAGAACCAGAGATTACTACTACCGAATACTACAAGACTTCTAAAAGCTAAGTACCCGTTGGGACTCTTTCTTGCCTCAGCCGATGTCAGAAAAAGTGAATAATTGTTTAACTTGTGGGAAACAAATACCTCATAAAGATTTCCACTCTTACTGCTTACCTTGTTTAGGCCCAGACCACGACGTCGCAGCTTGTCTAGCCGTGGTACTTTTAACCGACGGACGCTTAGACGTCGGTCTGAATTTGCTGAGCAGTTTTTGGCTCTGATTTTGCTTATATTATGCCGCCGGATCCTCCGACTTCACAAATATCCAAAAACGCAGGAAAAGGACCGACACTCGCGGTCCGGTTTCGCCGAAACGCGTTAAGCCATGAAAGTGTCTCGGTTTCGGCTGAAACCGAGCAAGCGGTTCTTCCTTCAGCCGAAAACATGCCTTCTACCGAGGCCTCTTCAAACCTGGTGGAATCGGCTTCTGAAATCCAACCTGCGGTTGCGGTTTCTCAGGAATTATCTGACACTATTCCCTTGGATATCTCAACTCCTGCAAGGGAGAAGATGTGTCACTGGTAAACCTAGCCAACATCCTGGAATACTTGGCAGAGCTCTTCCACACAGGCCTGTCCTATTCTTCCATCAAGATGCATGCTTCATCAATCTCAGCAGGATACAGCTTGGATCCTCTTGTCTTCTCGCATCCTCTGCTCAGGCAGTTTCTGAGAGGAATTAAAAATGTAAAACCTCCTAGGAAACCACCATTGCCAGCATGGGACTTGAACTTTGTGCTAGAAAAATTGACACTTCCTCCTTTCGAACCAGCAGCAACAGCAGAATTACAATACTTATCATGGAAGACTGCTTTCCTGCTGGCAATCACTTCAGCAAGAAGGGTATCTGAACTTCAGGCATTAATGGCAGTACAACCCTTCCTGATCTTCCATCAAGATAGAGTGTCCATGAGAACAAATCCTACTTTTATGCCTAAGGTGGTATCCAGAGTATCTTTAAATCAGGCTATCCACCTACCTACATTCTTCCCCAACCCACAGAACAGGGGAGAAAGACTGTTGCATACCTTGGATGTACATAGACAGTTACGCTACTACCTGGACAGGACCAAGGGCAATAGAAAAACTGACCAGCTACTGGTAGCATATGCGACAGGAAGGGAAGGAAAAGCAATTTCAAAACGGACAATCTCCAAGTGGATAGGAAATGGCATTAGATTTTGTTATTCCTACCATGGAAAGAAAACTCCAGAGAACATCAGGCCTCACTCTACAAGGGCTACAGCCACTACCACAGCTTTCTTACGAGGAGTGGCTACCAAGGACATTATAGAGGCTGCTACTTGGACCTCCATGCATACATTTGCCAAGCATTATAACTTACCCTTATACTCCAGATCCCGAGCAGGTTTTGCCACTGCTGTTTTGCAAGGGATCCTAACTACACCATAATCTCTTCTTTCCTCCTCCCCTAGTTTGGCTATGGTATTCTACCCATTTGTAAAGACTGCAGATGCATCCTTGAAGGACATAGTACAGTTTTGTACCTACCATAAATGTAGATGTCCGATAGGAATGCATCTGCAGTCAGGATTACCCACCGCCTTCCCCTCTGTGGTACTCCTAGGGTATTTGCCCATCTTATAGCTAGCTGGGGGGGGGGGGTCTGTTATGGTGTATTTGTTTGTATATATGTACATACATGCTTATTTTTTGTGTTTGCTCTCTACTATTTGGAAACATTGGCATTTATCCAAATTTAGCCTTCCAAGAGGGCACCTGGCATCTGGGGCAAGAAACACTGAGGAAAATGGCGTCGGCTGATGCCTTTATACCCGAAGAACTGCAGCTATGACGTCGGGTGAAGTGCGACACCAGCCGAGGCCAGACCCAGACTTTGGAATCTGGCCGACCGAAGGGCTGCCTGACGACAGGACAACCCATTTGTAAAGACTGCAGATGCATTCCTATCGGACATCTACATTTATGGTAGGTACAAAACTGTACTTTCTTCGTGTTTCACTGTTGCAGTCATTACATTTGGGTAATCCTGCTGGCAGGTTGCCCTCAGTCGGCCTGAATTCCAAAGTCCTGGGTCCTGCGTCGGCTGCTGTCGCCCCTTCCCTGACGTCAGGTTGTCAGGGGTATAAAAGATGAGGCCGACACCATTTTCTTTAGTCTTTCTTGACACGCGGTGCCCGGAGCAGAAGCAGTTCGCAAGTGCCGGTCGGCCGACTCCTGAGATTTTCGTGTTCGAGTTTCAGATCCGAAGTCTTCAATAAAGCTAAGTACCGCGTTGGGAAAACTTTTTTCTTGCTCCAGACCGAAGTCAGAAAAAGTAAATAATTGTATTACTTGTGGAAAGCAAATACCTCATAAGGATTTTCACTCTTACTGTATTCCTTGCCTAGGCCCAGATCACAGCGTATCTGGTTGTCTGTTTTGTGCTAGATTTAACCAATGCACTATTAAACGTCTGTATGATTTTGCTTTAAGCTATTTTGGACGCCAGTTTAATTATTCAGATATGTCGTCGGGTAGCCATCCGACTACCGGATTTCACAAAAAATGCAACAAAAAGGAGAGCGATGGACAACCGAGGCCCAAAACCGACGACCAAGCTTCTCCTAAGCCAGTCGCTGGTTCGCCGGTTCTCAGTGAGGCGCTTTCGCAGACCTGACACCCGCTACTTTAGAGTCGCAGGCCGCTACCGACTCCCAAGTGGAGTCGGCCATGCCGCTGGAAACTCAAGGTATTGGAGCCTCGGATACTATTCCTTCAGATGGGTCCGGAGCCGCTGAGCAGGTATCGGCTTCTGAGGGTGTATTCATACCTAAACATCTTTACATTAAACCGACTTCAGCTTCAAAGGCAAAGACTAAAGCACCTTCTAAAGCAAAGAAACAAACTCGAGAGCCATGTGGTCAGGCCTCTATGCCCAAAAAACAGATGCTCAAAATGCCGAAGACTTGATTACCTTGATCAGGGGTTCCCATCCCCCCTCCTGATAAGAGGCCTAGGCAAGAGACTGACTATGAATCTTCAGATCAGGTTTCCATTTCTTCTGATCAGGAATATTCTCTTCCCCCCTGTGAGGATTCTGATGCTGAAGAATCTATACCTTCAGCTTTTCCTCCAGAGGACTATTCTTTTGGGGAAACCTTGCGTACCATGAGGGAGTATTTCCACTGGGAGAGCCAAGATTTTTCAGAATCTAAAAAGAGGCTCAGGGATTTCCTTTTACTACCTCAGCACAGGCCACTAGCTATTCCACCTGTGTTAGATATTGTAAATGTGTTTTCGGAGTCTAGTCTTATCCCTGACTCCTTACCTCCAGCTCCTGTTAAGCCTGACAGATATTACAGGGATGTCCTTCAAGGATGCATCTGCAGTCCTTACATATGGGTTGTCCTGCCTCAGGCAGCCCTTCGGTCGGCTGGATTCCAAAGTCTGGGTCCGGCGTCGGCTGATGTCACCCTTTCCCCGACGTCGCCTGGGGTATAAAAGCGTCAGCCGATGCCATCTTCCCCAGTCTTTCTTGCCGCGCGGTGCCTGAAGCAGAAGCAGTTCGCAAGTGCCGGTTGGCCAGCTCCTGTAACTTCAGCTACCGAAGACTTCAAAAGCTAAGTACCCCGTTGGGGACTCTTTCTTGCCTCAGCCGATGTCAGATCAAACGCTTACAGTTAATAATTGCTTAACTTGTGGGAAACAAATACCTCATAAGGATTTCCATTCTTACTGCCTCCCCTGCCTAGGCCCAGACCACGACGTCTCGGCCTGTACAGCCTGTGCCTCCGTCAACCGATGCACTCTTAGGCGTCGGGCGTAGTTTGCAGAGGAATATTTTGGGGCTAGTTACTGTTACAATATGCCATCGGAGACTCAGACTTCTCATTTAACCAAAAAACGGAAGGACAAGGACCGACACACGTGGACCGTGGTTTCGGCTGAAAATACGCCTAGGCCTACCGCGAGTGTCTCGGCTGAAACAGAGTCCTTGGCACTTCCGACAGTTGAAACCGCACAACCGACGACCTAGGCCCCGGAGGCCTCTTCTGAGTCTGTTATAGAATTTCCCTCAGAAACCAGTGTTCTGGAAACATCCGACACCATTTCCCTAGACAAAACTACGCCAGCACGTGGAGCAGCCAGGCCTCCTGCATCCATGTCCATAAAAGCACGTGGAGCAGCCAGGCCTCCTGCAACCATGTCCATAAAAGCATTTACAAGGGCTAAAGCTGCTAAACAGCCAAAATCTCTGCCTCCCAAGGCTATTTCTCAGGGATCCACTACAGGTGCACAGATTTTATGTTTAGCTGAGGACCTTATTTCCTTAATTAGGGGCTCTCAGCCACATCCAGACAGGGGCTCTCAACCTCCACTAGGCAAAAGGCCCAGGGTTGAGCCCACTGATCCCCAGTCCTCTGATGAGGCCTCAGATGGCTCTGCTCTTTCAGACTACCAGGAGGAGGCCTTTACGGCCTACGAGGATTCTGATGCAGAGGAATCTATTCCCTCGGCCTCCCCTCCTGAAGAACTGTCCTTTGGGGAGACCCTTCACTCCATGAGAGAGCATTTCAAATGGCAGGGCCAGGAATTCTCTGATTCCAGGAAGAGATTAAGGACCTTTTTGCATTTACCTCAGCATAGACCTTTGGCTATTCCTCCTGTTTTGAATGTCATTGATGATGTGTACTCTGAGATTACCCCTGACTCGCTTCCTCCGGCTCCTGTCAAACCCGATAGGTACTACAGGGTCCCGGACTCGCATCATTTCCTTTACAAGGCCCACTCTGCTGACCCAGAAACTATTTCCCAGGGCCCTAAAGGGGTTGCAACTGCCACTACTAAAAATCCACTCCCCTCTGAAAGGGAGTCCAGGGCTTTAGAGAGATGGGGAAAAAAGTGTATACTTCTTCCACTCTTTCTATGAGGGCATTAAATTGACAATTACATATGATACAGTACCAAGAGTATTTGTTGGAAGAATTGCATAAAAAACTGTCTTCACCTGAACCCCTAGATTGCAAGTCACTTCAGGATCTGGTACATAACTCCCAACAGGTTAGCAACCATTTCTTGCAGTGTGGTTATGATGCATTGGAAGCTTCATGTAGGTCAGCAATGACAGGTGCAGTCATTCATAGGCATGCTTGGCTGAAGGAACAATCTCTGCCAGATCATGTTAAAGCAAAGCTTCTGGATGCCCCACTGGAAAAGCAAAAGTTGTTTGGCTCCACTGCTCAGGAGATCTTAAAGAAATTTGAGGAAAAGGCTAAATCTGTACAAACAGTCAAAGATTTTCTCCAGGTCAAACCACCAAGATTCAGCAGAAATTGGCCCTCTAAGAATTGGTCCTTTCCAGACACAGAGAGATTTCAGAGGCAAGAACAGGCGTGCCAGAGGTAGAGGGCAAGCTAGAGGCTCCTACAGAAGACGTCAATGGCAGCCTCCTAACCAGAGAGGTAGTGCAGGACCTACAACTGCTGCACAAGGGCAGACTCCATGACTTTACCTTGACCCCGCCAACCAGGGCTCAATTGGAAGCATCTTTGGGCGGAAAGCTATCTTTATTCTTAAAAAATTGGCACAGTATTACAAGGGACAAATGGACACTGCAAATAATAGACAAAGGATACAGGTTCCATTTTCATACATTACCAAAAAGAAAAGGCATGCCAAACCTGCCACCGAATCAAAGGGCAGAGGCTTTAAAACAAATTTCCAACCTTTTGCAAATGAAAGCTATAGATTCATAGATTCATAGATTCATAGATAAGTACTAAGCTAACTGCCCTTGCGGGCCATTGTAAGCCTAGCCAATTATCCCTTGTGAGACTCAAACCCTGCACCTTGTGTTTGTAAGGCAAACACCTTAACCATTAGGCCACCCTCCCAACCCTATAGAAAAGGTTCCTCTCACAGAACAAGGCCAAGGATTTTATTCCAGACTATTCCTTGTCGCAAGAAAGGAAAAACAATGGAGGCCTATTCTCGACTTGTCCGCACTGAATACTTATCTCATTGTGCCAAAATTCAAAATGCTGACCCTACAGCAACTCCTTCACATGCTGGGCAAGGGGTCTTGGCTGGTAACTCTAGACCTCAAGGAGGCATACCTGCATGTCTCTATCAGACAAAGTTGCAGAAGACACCTCAGATTTCTTGCAGGTTCAGAGCATTAACAATTCTCAGCATTGCCCTTTGGCTTATCTACTGCGCCCAGAGTATTCACGAAATGCCTGGCATCAGTAATTGCACAATGCAGACTTCAGGGGATTCAAATATACCCATATCTGGACGACTGCCTTATACAAGCAGACAGCCAACAGACTTTGGTAAAACACTTGAATTATGCCATCCGCCTACTTCAGGCTTTGGAATATACAGTCAACATTCACAAATCAAGACTTGTTCCATCCCAAAGAATAATTTTTCTGGGTGCAACACTAGATACAACCACCCAAATGGCTTTTTTACAGAAGAAAAACAAAGACAACTACCGGATTATTTCAAAAATCTGACTAAACAAACTCAGCTGACTGCAAGGAAAATCCTGCAGGCCCTGGGTTACATGGCATCTTGCATTCTTCTGATTCCACAAGCAAGGCTGCACATGAGGAAACTACAATGGTACCTAAGGAGTTTATGGTCTCAGCACAGTCACAGCCTAGAAGCTTTGATACCACTCATTCCATGCCTTCAAAAGGAATTTCTGTGGTGGGCTCAAACAAGCCAGTCAAACAGGGGTCTGCCCTTCAGCAAACCAATAATCAGCCAAACCATTACAACGGACGCTTCAGACCATGGATGGGGAGCACACATGGAGGGCAGATGCATTCAAGGACTATGGTCACAGAAAGAATTGTGCATGCACATAAACCAAAAGGAAATGCTGGCGGCGATACATGCAATCGAGGCCTTCAAACACTTTCTGCATCAAGGCCACCTGCTAATAAGGACAGACAATACCACAGTTATGTGGTACATAAACAAGCAAGGAGGTACCCATTCCTACCCTCTTTGCAGGCTGGCAATGAATCTTTGGGAACATTCCATAAAACTCAATATAGAGCTGCAATCCCAGTTTGTGCCAGGAAAAGACAATATACTGGGGGACAGCCTAAGCAGAAATGTCATGGATCCACACGAATGGATGCTGCACCCAGACATCTTCCTTCAGATAACACAATCATGGGGGAGGCCGGACATAGATCTTTTTGCCTCCCACCACAACCATCAGCTGAAGAAATTCTGCTCAAGGACATAACACCCACAAGCATGGAAAGTGGACGCTCTCTCTTTCAGCTGGAATACGCTAACAGTGTATGCATTTCCACCTCTCCCATTAATGACCAAGGTCTTACTGAAGATCATGACAGAGCAGCCAAAAGTGATTCTGATAGCTCCGGACTGGCCAAGACAGCACTGGTACCCACTGTTAAGGAGCATGTCACGCACAAAACCGTGGCCTCTACCACAATGGCCACTTCTTCTGACACAGCACAATTACAAAACTCTGCACTCCAGCCTGAAAACCTTGCAGCTGACAGCCTGGAGAATACCTTGACTCCTCACCAGGATAAGCTATCCAAGAGAGTGAAGGATATCATTATGGAAGCTCGCCGGCCTTCCACAAGAAAAGCATATTCAGCAAAATGGAAAAGATTTCGCACTTGGAGCACCACAACGGGCCTAGATGCGACAGTGATGAACATGGCACATATCCTGGAATACTTGGCAGAAATGCTTCACAATGGCCTTTCTTACTCTTCCATAAAAATTCATGCTTCAGCAATTTTGGCAGAATACAATACTGATCCACCTGTCTTCTCTCATCCTCTACTAAGGCAGTTTCTAAGGGGAGTTAAAAACATCAATCCTCCAAGGAAACCACCAGTGCCTACATGGGACCTTAACTTCATGTTGGAAAAATTAACTCTACCTCCCTTTGAACCAGCAGCATCTTCAGACCTACAGTTCCTGTCTTGGAAGACTGCCTTCCTTCTGGCCAAAACCTCAGCAAGAAGAGTATCTGAGTTGTAGGCCCTCATGGCAGTTAACCATTTCTTATTTTTCATCAGGACAGAGTCTCATTGAGAACCAATCCTTCATTCATGCCAAAGGTGGTATCCAGGGTCTCACTGAATCAAGCTATTCACCTGCCTACCTTCTTTCCAAATCCACAAAACAAAGGGGAGAAACTTCTGCATACCCTGGACATTCACAGACAGTTGCGCTACTACTTGGACAGAACTAAGACTTACAGAAAAACTGACCAGCTGTTTGTAGCATATGCTGCTGGTGTACAAGGAAAAGCAATTTCCAAACAGACAATTTCAAAATGGATAGGGAATTGCATTCGATTCTGTTACTCTTTTCATGGCAAAACTGTGCCAGCTAACATTAGACCTCATTCCACCAGAGCCACAGCCACCTCCACAGCCTTCCTAAGAGGGGTGGCTACCAAGGACATTTTAGAAGCTGCTACATGGAGCTCTGTGCATACATTTTCCAAGCATTACAACTTACCCTTATATTCCAGATCCAGAGCAGGCTTGGCTACGGCAGTCCTGCAGGGCATTTTAGCTACACCATCCTTTACTTACATCCTACCACCCCCAGCTTGGCTATGGTATTCTACCCATATGTAAGGACTGCAGATGCATCCTTGAAGGACATAGTACAGTTTTGTACCTACCATAAATGTAGATATCCGATAGGTATGCATCTGCAGTCAGGTTTACCCTCCCTCCTTCCCCTCTGTGGTATTTCCTGGGTAATTATCCCTCTTATAGCTAGCTGGGGTTAACTATTATGGTACATTTGTTTTATATTACTGTGCATGTTTGGAATTTTTTTGCATCTCTCCAAATTTAGCCTTCCTTAGAGGGCACCTGGCATTTGGGGCAAGAAAAACTGAGGAAGATGGCGTCGGCTGACGCTTTTATACCCCAGGTGCTCTGACGTCGGGGAAAGGGCGACATCAGCCGACGCCGGACCCAGACTTTGGAATCCGGCCGACCGAAGGGCTGCCTGAGGCAGGACAACCCATATGTAAGGACTGCAGATTCATACCTATCGGACATCTACATTTATGGTAGGTACAAAACTGTACTTTCCTGATGCTCATAAATTCCTTTTTAAAAACCCTGCTACAGACCCAGAAACTATTTGACAGGGTCCCAAGGGAGTTGAGGCTTCCGCTGCAAAAAAACCCTACCCCCTCTGACAGATTCTAGGGCCCTGGATAGATGGGGAAAAAAGGTATACACATCTGCTACCTTGGATATAAGGGCCTTAAACTGTCAGTTTCATATGCTCAAATATCAGCAACATGTCATGGTATTGCTTAAACAGAAAATGATAAACGCTGAATGTGCAGAAAACAAGGAAATGCAGGATTTATTGCATGCAGCTGAACAAGTTGGAAAGCATACTTTGCAATGTGGTTTTGATTCTTTGGAGCCCTCCTGCAGGGCTGCAGTTACGGGTTCTGTAATTAGAAGGCATGCTTGGTTAAAGGAACAAAATCTGCCTGATCATGTCAAAGTTAAATTAGTAGATGCACCATTACAGCATGATACTTCATTTGGTGTTAAGGCAGAAGAGGTGTTAAAGAAAATGGAGGACAAAGCTAAATCTATGCAAACTGTCAAAGATTTTTTACAAGTACAACCTCCTAGGTTTAGTAGACACTGGCAAACAAACAATTGGTCCTTTCCTGTGTCAGGCAGATCTTAAAGGGACAGACCCAGACACCCTAGAGGCAGATCCCAGGCGCATGGTTCATACAGGTCAAAGCAATGGGGTGCCTCTACCTCCAAAGTTGGAGAAGACAAATCTCAACCATACAGGAGACAGTCCCAATGACTTCCCCCTGCCTGCATCAAGCACTTATCTCCTGGCAGCACCCTTCGGGGGAAAATTAGCACTTTTTTCTCAAAATTGGCACATCATAACCCAGGACAAGTGGGTTCTAAATATCGTGTCACAAGGCTGCAAGTTTCATTTCCATACCCTGCCAAAGGCAAACTGCTGGCCAGATCTGCCAAATAATCAATGGGCAGAGGCACAAAAACAAGTCTCATCCCTCATGGACATTGGGGCCATTCAACAAGTAACAGAGCAAGAGCAGGGACAAGGATTTTACTCAAGACTGTTCTTGGTACCCAGAAAGGACAAGGCCTGGAGGCCAGTACTGGACCTATCTATTCTGAACACATTCCTGGATATACCAAAATTCAAGATGTTGACTTTGCAGCAGCTTCTGCCCATGCTGGGCAAGAACGCTTGGCTTGTGACTTTAAATCTAAAAGAGGCATACCTGCATGACACAATCAGACAAATATGCAGATGATACCTCAGATTCAAGGCTGGCTCAATGCATTGCCAATTCTTTGCACTGCCCTTTGGCTTATCTTCTGCGCCCAGGGTCTTTACAAAGTGCCTGGCACCAGTAATTGCATTTTGCAGACAAAGAGGAATACAAATGTATCTTTACTTGGACGAGTGTCTAATTCAAGCAGAGAACAATCTGGCGTTTGGCATATATATATATAATATATGTATGTGTGTGTGTGTATATATATATATATATATATATATATATATATATATATATATATATATATATATATACATATATATGTGTGTGTGTGTATATATATATATATATATATATATATATATATATATATATATATATATGTCTGTGTGTGTGTGTGTGTGTGTGTGTGTGTGTGTATATATATATATATATATATATATGTATATATATATATATATGTTATAGGTTCATAGGTTTATACCAGGCTATCTGCCCTAAGGCATTTATAAGCCTAGCCCAAAGTTTTGTGGTTTACGCCACCCCTTATGTTAAAAAATATTGTGCCCATTAGTTTGTTGTGCCTCTATCCAGCAGTGACACAGAGATGATTCCTGGGGTAAACCTACGATCTCCCATCCACCGGTCAAGATTTCTCTTGAACAGAGCCAGCGAGGTGCTCTGCCTCACATGGACCGGGATTTTATTCCACAGCATAGGGAGTCTCTGAGTGACAAATCTATCCT